>NC_022014.1:31863563-31906162 GCF_000317375.1 Microtus ochrogaster
CCAGTTCAGCTCCATTTGCTTGATGCCAATCCCCAGGGTCTCTATCTCCTCTTGCTGTACTATCCCACTTCCAGGAGTTCATTTGGTGATGTCTAGTCCCCTGATAAGGCGTGTGTGGCCCCGTGCCTGGCCCGATAGTGTAGAGACTGGAGAGTGTGGAGTGTGTTGCTGCTGTCAACATGGCCTCGCGCCATCTGTCCCCAGCTCACAGCACTCTCAGGAAGGGGACTTTCTTCTCTAAGGTCAGAGTTATCTTGAGGACGCCATGCACCTTGCTCTTCAGGTCACACAACGAGTACACGGGCCATTGGGGCTACAGAGCAGAAAAACAGCTCAGGGGAAATGTGTGGTTACATTTGGTTTTACTGAGGGGCGGAGTCCCCACGGCCCTCCTCTGCCTGAGGGAGCCATGCCTTTGTCTTGGCTTTTATGTATCTGTTTTGCTCCCTCCTTCCTAAAAGGAAGACTGTCCAAGCCAGGGTACTCCACCTTGTTTCCCTGGCACCTGCCCCGGTACTGGCCACACCTGCAGGAAGGAGGGACAAACCTGCAGCTGCCGATGTTGGATGTAGGATGCCCAGGGGCAGATGGTCTGTACCCGGTACTTCGGGGTCTATGGGTGTCCTTGGACTTCACAATTTGACACTTTTGCTCCTGCCGGATCAGAGGGTCCCTGCTCACTCCTTCCCTTTAACGGCTTCCAAGGGTGGAAGGCTAGGAGTTGCCCAAGCACATGCTATCTTTTCCCAGGTGTACAGTGAGAGGCACCCCGCTCACCGCACTTCTGCCTGTCTTTCCCGGTAGTCCCAGCAACCTGCTTGAAGCTCATTTTGTCCCATCTTTTTCTCTGATATTCACACTGCCTTCCAACTCCACTTCAGAGACTCAACACACTCTAAAGCAAACTCCAAACCTTCCTCCTTTCAGGGAGGCATAGCAAAGGGCTGCGGGGGGTGGGGCTTCTTTTCCTTACTTACCGTGCACAGTGACCCGGGGGAAGATGGGAGACCTGGGACTCAGTGGGTGCTCACACAGGGAAGAAGTCGGCGATGAGTTTCTGCTCAAGTCCTTCATCCCAGCTGGAGAAAGCCACCCTGGTCACATCCAGACGAGTCAGAGTCAGTGTGCTGCGAATCCCAGCCACTGAGCAGGCTCCGGCAGGGATGAGCTCACCAGGATGTGGCCTAATGGGTTAACTCTTTGCAGGCTGTTGGCACAGGCACTTGAATGTGGCTTTCTCAGCTCTGCTCAGCCACTATTAGACAAATCTTGTGAAAAATTAATGAAGCTTTTCTGCAGCGTGCCTTTGAGTTTCAGGAGAAGTGTGTACTTGGCTGCTGATGGGTGGGCAGGATGACTCCTGACCTGGGCTCCGCAGGCCTGGGAGGCTCTGGGTTGGAGGAGGCTTGACGTGCCGGTGGCAGGGTTATCTGTTATGCCTGGCTCCGAGCCTGCTGAGACAGGATTGATGGTGAGCTATGGGCCTCTCTACCTGCGTTGGATGTTGGAGACGTATGTGTAGAGTTAGGGACCAACTTCAGTTCCAGGATGGGAGGAATGCCTCTGGAGACATCCCAGGGCTCACAAGTATGAGTCTCTGCAAAACACCAGTAGACCAGAAGTCTGTCTGTGGAGCACGGCGCTGGCAAAGCAGCTCCCTCTTGCTTCTCCCAGCTGGCGGGACAGTGCCCCCATGGCTCTTTTTGTGAGAGGCCAGTTGTACCTGTGAAGATAAGGAAGCAAAACATGGCACAAAGCCTTCCACTGTATGACCCCATCAGCCTGTGCTCGGGGAAGCCAGTGTGAGCTGTGGTGTGGCCGGTTCTCAAGATGTTGATGGGCATCATGTGATGGATATTATTTAAGATTCGGGTGGCCAGACCGACTGCTGTCCTTCTCCTGACTGTCTTAAGAACATGGGAGTCATTGTTAGTAGGGCAGTGAGGTTGGGGGAGGGGACCTCACTACTAGCAATGGTATATTGGGTGGAGGGTTTCCCCTGTGGACTGTAAAATGGCTTCCCCAAGAGTCATCTTAAGGGGAAGCTTAAGGTCAAGATCAAAGTCATGGGCTCTTCCATCTCAGGTGTCTTGATTTCCTTAACTTGCAAAGATGGGGGGAATTCTTGCTAGGGAAGGCCTTGCAGGGAGAGGGATGGACTATGTGAGCAAGCTTGGCTCCTCTGTGAAAATTGAACACTTGCACTTAGGGAGCCATGGAGAGAACAGATAGTAGGGAGGACTTAGGGGAGTCTGAGTTTGAAGAATTTAGTGGATGTCACTTCTCTAATGTTGGTGTCTCTTACTTTATGCTTAGATTGGCTTGTAAAACTGGAGCTATCATGTGCCAAGGAGCCCTGGGATAAATTGCACTGCAATGCGGACAAGAACTTATTTTCCTTTAAATTCAGACTTCTGTGCTTTCTTTTCCTGCAGGGTGTGGCTACGTGGTGCAAAACTAACCATCAATAAGAGTTGATCCATAAGCCCTAATTGATCTCTTCTATGCCAGTCATTATTCTAGGCATTTTATCTATATAATAGTTCACTATTTACAAAGCCCCACGTGGCAGATAAGGAGGTATATTGTCATTCTCTGTTTGGCCTTGCACAAATTAGTTCTCTAAGCTTTAATTTATTAATTGGCCAATTTATTTATTGATGTTATCATTCTTAATTTAAATTTACATTTATTTATGTTGTGTGTGTATCAGGTGTGTGTGACAGGGCATGTGTGTAGGGAGGTCAAAGGACAACTTGGCAGAGTTGGGAGTAGGTTTATTTATTTATGTATTTTATTGTTTTTGGACAAAGTTTTTCTGTAGCTTTTGGAGCCTGTCTTGGGATCGGTCTGTAGACTAGACTGGCCTTGAACTCACAGAGATCTGTCTGACTGTGCCTCCCAAGTGCTGGTATTACAGGCATATGACACCACCGCCTGGTGGGGGTAGGGTTTTTTTTTTTTTTTTTTATTCTACTTCTCAGGTTGACTGCCTTGATCAAAGGCTTGGTGGTAAGCACCTTTATCTACTGAGCCATCTTGCTGGTTGCCACTATGGAGTGTTTTTTTTTTTTAACAGTGAATGAATGAGAAGATGCATATTGCAATTGCCTAAAGAATATACATGTGAAATGTGTATTCACAATATATGCATGCGGAATATAGACATAAATTAAGTTGAAATTAGGGGTCAGACTCAGACAGCAACTATCTGTAGGCTCCCTCTAGCAGAACAGAGGAAGTAAGAAGCCAACTTGCTCTACGGCAGGAGGCTTTGGGTGTCCTGAGCTGATGAGCTGCTCTTGATGGGGCGTTGATGGGGTGCAGGGAGCCGGACAGAATCGCCATTACAAGATGGCGCTGACATCCTGTCCCGTTGGGAGCTGCGTGTCCCCTGCTTCCCGCATGCGCGGTGAATAAGGGCCCTTGGACCTATCCCAATGCAGTCTGGTGACAGCTGATGGTGGCAACCAATCACAGGGCGACCCGTGTGCCTACTCCCTATATAAGCAGCTGCTTTAGTGCTCTCGGCCCCTCTCGCTTCCTGCTCCCCATCAACCAAGAGGCACTCCAATAAAGCGCGATCTGAGAAGAATCCTCGTGTGGTGGTCGTTCTTCCTCGCCGGTGGAGAAGTTCGCTGCAGGTCCCAGCAATTACCTCTTTTTCAGACTCATTTCCAAGTCTGTAGCTCACAATTCCTCTAGCTAGGTTCTGCTGCCCCTTTCCTGGTCAATACAATTTCCACATGATCAGGGACGCTAGCGTGACCAACCTTCCTTATGTAGGGATGGATGGGTTTCCAACACTAGATTTCAGAGCTGGAAGTGGGAATGCTCCGAACAAACTAGGATCTTTAGGTTTCTTTAGTAAAAACTAGTGACCAATGCATTGCCACTTAGAGTCTCTCTGCTTGTGCAAGTGGACCTGCTCCTTCTAGAATGTTCTTTCTGCTCATCTTCATCTAGTTGACTAAGATTGGCCTCCCTCCCTTGTAACCTTCCTCCTCTGAACCTTCATAGTTGTTCTTTGACCTATCACACTTGATAACCATGTCTTGTGTCTTCCCTGCTTTTCCTAACAGTCTCTCAAGCTCCTTGGAGGGCTTTTCCTCAATTAAAAAGAATATGAAATGTGTTCAACATACACAAATCGGAAAAGTTTCCCAGTTAACCACTGTGTGTGCCCACAATGCAGAAGAAACAATGACCAATGCTCATTCTTTTTAAAAATTTGTTTCCCTCTTGCCCATTTTTTTTTAATTGAAGCAAATTTCACTCAGCTCTTCCAAGCATCATTGTAAGGTAGAGATGTTTATACCGCACGGATCAAAGTGGCCGCCCCTCCTTCCTTTCTCTGATTTAAAAAGCCATAGCCCAAGCCTGTCGGAACCGTGCATGGCATTGAAACATTCCTTTGTCAAGTGCTCGCTCAGCACTCAAGTGTGTACCACTCACTTTTTTTTTCTTTTTCTTTTTGAGACATGGTTTTTCTGTGTAGCTATGGTTATCCTGGAACTCTCTCTGTAGACCAGGCTGGGCTTGAACTCAGAGGTCCGCCTGCCTCTGCCTCCTGAGTGCTGGGATTAAAGGTGTGCGCCCTGGCTCAACTGTCAGCTTCTTACAGGCAGTTTCTTCTGAAAAGATTCTCACAGCACGCAGGTGTGGCTCTTAGTACCCTGCGTCCTGAGACGCTTCTAGCCAGGAGTCTCTTTCCTTGCCCCCCCCCTTACTTATGGAATATCAGCTTTTCTGACTTAGGAGATTTCTCATATCATAGTGATTTTTTTCTCCTTAAAGAAATTCATTGTTTTATCAAAGCACCAAATAAACATGTATGTGCCTATCTTATACAATACAATGTTTGGAAATGCACATATATAGGATGGATAAACTGACCTAATTGGCATATCCATTACCTCATGCATTTGTCATTTCCCCTCACATTCTGGTCTTGGCCGAATATTCCTTCTTGAGTCATTGAATATTTCTGTCCACACTGTGCAGCTTGTGTCTCTCATTCTGCTATGGCTTTGGCCTCAGGTTCTCCTACAGTGCCTTGGTCCAGAAGAGATTCTCAACTCTATGAACATCGGATGCTGTACCTGGCAGTGTCTGTACATTGCTTGATCCTTACAGTAGCCTGAGGTACAAGTAGGCCTGCAGCTTCTCTGCTGTGGTACGACAGGCCACCAAGACCAAGACTTGAATGCCGGGATCTTTTCTCTCTTCCCCTCCTTGCCTCTCAGGAAGACAGACTTAAGACACAGGGACTCGCTAGCCATTCAGATCTCTGAGCTCTCTTTGGAGGAGGCCCTGTTCCGAGCAGTGGTTTCCACAGGCCTTATTATCCCTTGCCAAAGCACACTAGGGACCGAGCCTGAGTGGGATGTTGGGTTGAGGTCTGCAAGGTGGGACAGCATGGCAGTGGGGGAAAAAAAGCACAATAAAAAAGTTCCTATGCTCACATTCTTGTCTCTCGCGCTGTTCTGTTATCTGTACATCGTAGTAACACAACAGCCGAGCATCATCATAGAAAATGCAGAGAACCCTCATAAACTCTTGGGAAATATGTCCGGGAGCAGATGTGAGTGGGTGGGGGTGGGGGGGTGGGGGGGTAAGGTGGGGAAGCGGGGCGTCCCAGCTCTCACTCCTGTCTTTAAACATTTCTTCCTCGTCCCAGCCTATCCGCCTTCTTCTTTCTCTGTTTCTGCCTGGCGCTCCACACACCTGGCAGTTCTCAAATGTCTTAAGTTCCCAGAGGACCACTCTAGGGGATAAAGCCCCTTCTCCGCACTGTGAGCCGAGCAGGTGGCGTGAGACATCATCCAGCTGGGAGCTGCTTAGGGAAAAGGAGCGCAAAAAACGACAAAGGAAATTTTATCACGGGAAGAAATCCTCTGGGAGACAGGAAGAATAAAACTACAGGTAGAGTTTGCAAAAAAGAATAAGTGGGAGGGCAGGACGGGAACTATCTTCCTTCCTTCCTTCCTTCCTTCCTTCCTTCCTTCCTTCCTTCCTTTCCTTCTTTGAGGAGGGATGCGGTTCCCAGGCCGTTCTTATCTGCTAGGACCTGTCCTTTTCAGCGGCTAGGTCCTGTCCTTTTTAGCGGCTAGTCCGAGTTTCCGGAAAACGATGGACAGGGTGATGTTCCAAGTAGAAAGGCAAGGCATGAAGGGCCCAGCACCCCCCTCCCCCCCGCCCCCCGCAGGGAGGAGGTAGCAACCGGCTCCTGGGGTGTGGCTGCCATCTAGTGGTCAATTCTGGGTAGAAATGCTTTCTGAAATCTACTTTGAATAGTCCTAGGTCAATCTGGTTTAGTAATTCACACTGGATTTGAAATTAGAAAATCCAATTTCACGGTCTGTGTCGATGGATACAACATTGCAGAAATACTTCCCACAATGTGACGATTTCAGAGAATTAAGACTTTCTAACGTTTGAACCACTTAACAGATTTATGTGTTTGCGCCTTCATCTCGCCATGTGAGGGATCTCAAACTGTGAGATTTCAACGGAGGGTAGAACATTTTAGTAAGACTATACAAGTTTTAGAGCATACCAGACGTCAAGGTCCAGACACCCTACTTAACTGAGAGGCAGTCAGCAGGAGGACACAAGGATGAACTCAGGAGGAAGCTGAAGTTGTGACCGGCAGCCAGGCTTTCCTGGACCTTATAGGCTGTGCTGTACTGTGAGAGTCTTAATAAACGTCTGCTTCCACGCATGCGTGAGTAAACTGTTGCAAAGATGCTTTTCCCTGGGTATAAGATACAGTGCCGACAACAGTTCTGTGGGCTTGGGATAGAGGATCTTGATAGGTATTCCCAGGAAGGAGGGTGCGTTAGGTGAGAGCTGCCTGCTTTATTTTTGTTCTCCAAGATACCTGGAGGGACAAAACTTGAGTTAGACGTTTGTTGATGTGTCTGCCTCAAGGCTGAAGATGCTGCTGTGGTTTGGATGTGCTCTGCCCGTAAGGGTTTGTACCTGGAAACTTGGTCCCCAGTGTGGCAGTGATAAGAGGTGGACTCTAACAGGCTGCCACTAGGTCCTGGTGAGCACTGTGCTTGGAAGGGATTAATGCAGTTCTTAGGAGACCATAGTTAGCTCTTGGGAGATCACTGTTTGTGAGAGCTGGAGTGGCGGTTCCTTCCTCTCTGGCTTCTGGTTTGTCGTGTGATCTCTCTTATATGTATTTTGTCATTCTTTCTTCTAGCATAATGTAACATGGCCCTTAACAGAGTCTGCTGGGTGCACATGCTTGATCCACTAAATATTTCTGGGTCAAAGACTTCTGGGGTCCACCCACCAACTCTTTTCTCTTTCCAAACTTTGCTATTTTGTTTAGAAAAAAAGTTTTATTTATTTGGACAAAGAGTCTAGTCTGAAGTAAGAAAAACAGTCAACATATTTGTGACTTATTTATTTTACATTTCTTTAATAACCTTTATCAGGTGTCCGGTCAGCTGAGGCTTCCCCTTTTAATGTCACTACCCAAACACTCAGGCTCTTCCTGTCTTGGGTGTGGCCTCTCCGAAAGCCTTGTCATCGCTATCTGCATTGGACTGACAAAGAGACAAAAGTCTGGCTGGAAGGGAAAAATGTTTGGAGAGGCATGAAAACACCCTTTTGGCCAAAGCTAGTGTGTCTATCTCTTCCTTCCATACTGTATTAGAGATTTTAGTCACATGGCCACATTCAGCTGCAAGGGTGATGGGAAATGTAGTCTGACTGAGCACTCAGAGAAGTGGCAACTAAATCTTGATAGAAACTACTGTTGTCTACCACAGTGTTGACAAAAGCCTGTATCTCACAGTTGTCCTTTGCAATACCTTTCTATTGCTGTGTAACAAGATATCTTCAAATTGCGTAGTAGTGGGATAAAAGCTTATCATTCCACACAGCTTTTGTGATTTAAGAATTGGAGTAGCGTAGCTGGTGGTTTCTGGCTCAGGATCATTCAGGAAGTGATGGCCAAAAAGGCAGCCTAGGCTCCATGTCCTCTAAAGCTATCTGAGGCTTTGAATGTGCTCCAGGGGTCTGGGGAGTTCTTGCTGGCTGCTGGCAGGCTAGCGCTCCTGCACAGCATGGCGGTTTGCTTCCCCTGAAGGAGCGGATCTAGAGAGAAGAGAGGTGCTCTTTATTACCAAGGTCCAGCAGCCACACAGCTGTTTCTACTCACCTTAGCTATTAATAACGTGTTGTGAGTACGCTCAACATGTCGTGTTTGTGTGTGTGTGCGTGTGTGTGTGTGGCCGGGGGCGGGGAGGCCCCACCTTTCAGGGCAGGCTTGTATAAGAACTTATGGATGAACTTATAAATTAACACAATTTTAAGGAAAGGGAAGATGTGGGAGGGGATTTCAAAACTTGAATTCTTGGAATGTTTGCTGTGTGAGTCCATTTTTTTCCCTGCCATTATAACAGACTGGGCAATTCATCAAAAAGGGATTTATTAGCCGGGCGGTGGTGGCGCACGCCTTTAATCCCAGCACTCGGGAGGCAGAGGCAAGTGGATCTCTGTGAGTTCGAGACCAGCCTGGTCTATAAGAGATAGTTCCAGGACAGGCTCCAAAACCACAGAGAAACCCTGTCTCGAAAAACAAACAAACAAACAAACAAAAAAAAACAACAACAAAAAAAGGGATTTATTGGTTAAGAACTTCTAGTGGTTAAGTTGTCTAAGGGAACGGTACTGACATCTGATGAGGGCTTCCATGCCGAGTCCTAATGTGGCTGGGTGGCCTGAGAGTTGAGAGTCAGAGAGTCAGAGAGAGAAAACAACTCCATCTTTGTATTAGGAGCCTCCTTCCAGGATGATGCAGGAGTTCATTTGAGAGGGTGGAGCCCTCCTGAGCTCGCTGCCTCTTAAATCTCCCACCCCTTGGTGCTGTTATAATGGCAATTAAATCCCAGCGTGAGTCTGGGAAGAGATGTTCAAATCATAGGTCCACTCTTCACACCCTCCTCCCTCCCGTTGCTTTGGCTGTGAGTGTGAACATCATCGTCACAGTGGGCACCTGGGAACAATGGAGGAGTCTTAAGGGTGGAATCAACTACCAAAGAGAGTCAACTAGAAAATGAATGGAGCTGGGGGATGCTGGTGGCACTTTACAGCCGCCCTGACAGCCCTGCTGGGCCTTCTGCTTTTGCACTAAATGGTAGGAAAGGACGAACAGTCATCTCATTCAAACCAGCAGGGTTTCTACTGCTGCCGTGGAACACCACAACCAAAAGCAAGTTGGAAAGAAAAGCGTTTGTTTGGCTTAGGCTTCCACACTGCCGTCCACCATTGAAGGAAGCCAGGACAGGAACTCAAGCAGCGCAGGAACCTGGAGGCAGGAGCTGATCCAGAGGCCATGGAGGAGAGCTGTCTACTGACTTGCTCGTCACTTGCTCAGTCTGCTTACAGAACCCAGGACCACCAGCCCAGGAGGGGCCCCACCCGCCATGAGCTGGGCCCTCTCCCTTCAATCACTAAGAAAATACCCTAGAGCTGGATCATACAGAGGGGAGGAATTTTCTCAGCTGATGGTTCCTCTTTTCAGATGATTCTAGCCTGTGTCAAGCTGCCATAAAACTAGCCAGCATGGAACTCTTTAAGGGGGCTGTCTGTTACAGAAAATCTCACTGATGCAGCTGCAGTGGGCCAGGACAGGATCTGGGGAAGCCCATCTGAATGAGAAAGGGCCACTCACTATTCCTAAGAGGAACAGGCATGCAGGCTGAGAAGCGTGCAGAGCGGGGTTCTCTGTTTACACAATGCGGAGACCACGATGGACAGGGGCTTGACCTGTGGAACTGAAGCCACATAGATCTACAACTTCTAGTGTCCTCTATACCGCGGTGCGTGTGTGCCGAGGACGGAGTGAAGAATACACCAGTGTGGGTTCGGGGAATAAAACAGCAACAGCGTGTCTTCAAGTGGGAAAGGAAGGGGCTCTAGAAAGTCAAGGAATCTTTTCTACCGCCTTCTCCAGTTTTGGGCCAGGTTGGAGGAGAAAGCCAGCTGGGTGGGACACTTAGGAACTGCCCTCAGTAGTTGGGGATAAGCTGGGTGTCATCTCCTAGTCTGTTCAGTTATCTTTATTGGTTGTTTGTTTTTGAGGCGGTCTCTCCATGTAGCCCAGGCTAACCTTCCACTTGCCCAGGCTATCCTCCCACTTGCTGTCATCCCGAATCCACTTCCCAAGCGCTGGGATGGCAGGCGTGCGATACCACACCTGGCCTGTGTAGTCACCTCTGCAATTGCTTTCAAACTTCACAGACTGATTTTTGGTGTTGAATCTGGCTCAGAAATACCTCTCCTGAAAATCAGAAGAGCAATTCAGGACAGCGTGGTGGGCGTACTAACCTACTTAACTAACGAGGTCATTTGTTTCGCTAAGGATCTCATCACTGCCGTGGGTAGGTCTCCTTACAGAGTGTTGCAACCCAAAGGATGGGCCCTTTCTGCTCAGCCCTTGCAGTCCCCAACCTGCCACACAGGACCATTAGCCAGTTTTAATTGACATTCATGCGTCCGTTCACATGATTTCTCTGTGGACCTCGTTGAATCAAGCTGTCCTCCCTGGTGGAGTTTTCAAAAAATAGATTAGACAATGTCAGGCAGCGACAGCAGTGTCCCCAGACCCTTGTTATAAAGTATAACAGTGAAATGAATAGGGACCTTGTCCTGCCTACTCCCCAAAATTAATAGAGGGCGGGGTACTGGGACCTGATGGCTGTGTTTGCCAAGCCAGTGATGGAGCCACACTCTCGGTTTCTGTACAGTCTAAGTAGGCAGACTTGGCCATAGAGAGCCACGCTGGAGCCTTTCTTTATTCCTGCAAGCGCCACCAAGGCCCTGAAAAGTTTAATTGAGGTAAAAACAATGTTTCTAAAAACCAGAAAGAAAAATTCGCTCAGTCTTTCCCAGGGTAACAAGAAGTCATTGATTCCATTAGAACCTCAGGGCTTCCACTGTCTTTGTTTACTATGGGCCTATCTCGTGTGTTCACTGTGCATGTTTACTGTGGGCCTATTTCGTGTGTTCACTGTGCATGTTTACTGTGGGCCTATCTCGTGTGTTCACTGTGCCATGAGGCTGGAAGACTCCAGGTTGAAAACAGTATCTTAGCAAATACCCAAACGACCATAAGTGTGCTTGATTCTCAAAATTCAGTGTGATGCTTAATCTCTCAATTGTCAACTTGATGAGGTCCAGCATCACCTGGGAGAGGGGCCTCTGAGCCTGAGGCAGATTATCTTGGTTAGGTTACTTGGGTTGGGAAAACCCTTCTGTAGTAATTGGAGCAGTGAGGCTGCGTCCCCAGCACCCCGGCAGCCTGGCTAGCTTATGCCCCGAAATAACAACACACAAATTGTATTCATTTAAACACTGCTTGCCCTTTAGCTCTAGCCCTTACTGGCTAATTCTGATATCCCGATCAACCCATCTCTAATAATCTGTGAGCACCGGTCTTACCGGGAAGATTCTAGCCTACGTTCATCCTGGGTCGGAGCTTCATCACATGTGTCTGCCTGGGAGCGGGCATAGCGTCTCTCTGAGGCATTTGCCCCCAAGAGGAGAGCTGTCGAGTCTGAGCTCACTTCCTCTTCCTCCCAGCATTCTGTTCTGTTTACTCCTCCCACCTATGTTTTAACCTATCAGGGCCAGCCAAGCAGTTTCTTTATTATAATTAACCAATGAAATCAACAGATTGATATGACACTCCCACATCACCCTTCCTCTGGGGGCGATGCCCAATCTCTGGCACCGACTTCCGGGGGTCAAAATAAACACACATTCCTTGTGACTTTTGTCACATCAACAGGAAAAGTAGCCAAGGTATACAGGTGTAGACACTCTAGAACTCCTGGGAGGCTCAATGCCTTTTCAGAGTTCTGAGACTTTTCATTTCTGCCTGGCTGGATGATAATCCTCTGGCTCGAGGGACTGAACTAAGTGAACATAGACAGTGGCATGAGTGCCCAGCAGCTGCTCTTTCTGACCACTCTGTTATTGCTGTGATGAAACACCATGGCCAAAGCAACGTGGGAAGGAAAGGGCTCATTCAGATTGCACTTCCACATCACAGTTCATCATCAGAGAAAGTCAGGACGGGAACTGAAGCGGGGCAGGAACCTGGAAGCAGGAGCTGATTCAGAAGCAGGAGGGATGCTGCTTCCTGGCTTGTCCTCATGGCTTGCTCAACCTACTTTCTTATAGAACCCAGGACCACCAGGGCAGGGATGGCATCATCCACAATGTACTGAGCCCTCCGCATCAATCACTAATTTTAAAAATGCCCTACAGCTGGATCTTATGGAGGAATTTTCTCAATTGAGGCACTCCTTTTTGATGACTCCAGCTTATGTCAAGTTGACATAAAACTAGCCAGTCCAGGCAGAGATGTCATATGGACCTCAACCGTGCCAGCAACTTCCCAGAGACTGCCACAGCTGAAGACTTCAGAGTAGCTTTTCAAGTCCATTCAGTATGAGTAAGTTTAAGGTAGTAAGCTTATTCATAACTTACCTGAAATTGCTTCTGAATTAATACTGTGGACCCACGATATTTGCCAATTAATCACACCTGGAAGAATGCAGACTACATCTTAACACTCGAGGTGTTTCCCAGCACCAACAAGCAATTCTACAGTTTTCCAGCCACCACTGAGGGTCTAGATTTCTTTCAGTTCTGGTGTTAACTACCTTAAAACCTCGAGAAGTCGGTCCCACAAGACACTCCCCACTTTCTGTGGCAGCCACAAGCTTGGGTCACTGGTACTTTGGACTAGTTCCTTTTTTCATTTTTTTTTCCAGTTAAAAATTGAAATTAAAATATAATAATATAATTTCTCCCCTTGAGTGGTCAGTTCTAAATTGGGAGTGGCTGTCATTCTCAAATTCTTGGCTAGAATGGGTCAAACAACACAGGGAAACCGTTTATTTGTATTTACATATTGATTAAAAAGGACTCAATTCAGGGACAGATGCATAGGTGGGATAATGAGGGAGGCCTTCACACTCGTGCATCACTCAGCAATTCCAAGGTTCACCCGGAGGAAAGTTCTCTGAACCCCACTGTTCAGTCTGTATGCATGCCTGTATGTATGCATGTATTTGTGTATTTTGTGTGTGTTTGCCTGTGTGTGTTCATGTGTACATGCGTGCATGCATGCGTGTGTGTGTGTGCGCGTGCTCGCGTGTGTGTGCATGCTGGTGTGTGTGACAAAGGATCCCTAGGGCTCTGACTCTCAACCACCAGCTAGCAGGCTATTAAAACAGAGTTGCTGGGGTCTGGGGTGGGGGTAGTGTAGGGACAGGAAGGGATGGATTTGTTTATTCAGAAGCCTCTTTCTAAAGGTAAGCCCAGTGAAAGTGTGGCTGTCCCACCTTCAGGGCAAACTTACAGCCCTAGTCAATCATAAGTGCTAGCGACCCAGAGCTTCGAATCCTTCACAGGAGTTGGTGACAGCCATTTCCTAGGTGATTGTGGTAGATGGATCAGGGGAGGAGAGAAATCCCATTTTGTTAGACTACTTGCCTTTGAGAGCAGGGGCCAGGCACTGTAGTGAGAATCTATTCTTAAAAACTAAGCTTCCTCAGGGACCAGGGAGTGAGAGAAATCCCAGAGAGGCTGTTGTGGAGAAAACAGGGTCTGCTCTGATGCGCTGCAAGGCTCTGTCTCTAGAAAACGATCTATGTAGGGGAGATAGCCCAATGGACCAGAACAGACATCACCAACCGAGAATTACCTGAGGCTTGATGGATCTGAGCTTGAGGCAGGAGGACCAATCAATTCTGGAGTTACTTATCCATCGTTCACTGTTTTACAGATTGAGAACTCTAAAGTTCCAAGAGTGTCCAAGATGCCCTCCAAGGTTGCATTCCTCCACCTGGGTGGTTAACACTCAGGAGACCTTTTAAAGTAGGCAGGTAGATCCTGCGCCTAAACTGACCTCAGTAATGAGGTTGCCTCCACACTCCCACTGCATCCAGGAGACACCTCTGAGCTAAAACAGCCTTCCCGTGGGCATCCTGGTGGGTGGGTATGATTTGGGAAGTCTGAAGAAGGGTTAGACTCCATTCAGTTTACAGACTGTAAAACCGAGTGTGGCCACTAGAGGGCGCGAGTCTTCTGTAGTAGTGGCAGGCATCAGAAACTGGTCCACTAGGTCCGTTTTCCGACCCCATTCAAATACAGTAACTGTTGGGCTCCATACTGTGAGGAAGCAGCTCTTTTAACGTCTCATTTTTTAACCCCACGGGTTCTTTTTGCCTACATGTCTGGCAGAATTTGTATTCTATTGTAGCTTTGAACTTTTGATATCTTTATTCCACTTCATACATTCAGATAACGTCACTTATGCATTTTTTCATTCTTAGGCAATGTTTTCTGTTCCTTCACCATTTATTCCCTCCCCATGTGTCTTCTTTCTCACCCATTTTGAATAGGATTTTCTCTTTACTTTGATCGGCTCCCCAAAATATCATGTGTTTTTAAAAATTATTGTTTTTCTTACATTTATCTAATTTTGATTTTGAACTTTTTCACAATTGGAAATTTAAAAAAAAAGATTTATTTTACCTGCATTTTTCTCTGTGGACCATGTTCATTCAGTTCTCTCAGAGTCCAGAAGAGAGCATCAGATCCCCTGGAACTGGAGTTGCAGACAATTGTGAACCGCCATATGAATGCTAGAAATTGAACACAGGTCTTCTGAAAGAGTAGCCAGTGCTCTTAACTGCTGAGCCATCTCTCCAGCTCCCTGTACACTGTGGATTTTTTTTCAGTACTGGGAATTGAACCCAGGTTTTTGGGCATGCTAGGCAAATGCTCTAGGACTGAATTGCACCAGTACTTGGGAAATCTTTTCTTTTAAAGATTTATTTTTATTTATTCATTCATTCATTCATTCATTCATTCATTCATTTATTTATTTATTTATTTATTTATTTTGCATGTACGTGTCTGTGCAGATGTCTTTGGGGGCCAGAAGAAGGCATCTATTCCCTTGGAGCTGGAGTGACATGTAGTTGTGAACCGTTGGATATGGGTGCTAGCAACTGAACCTGGGTCCTTTAGAAGAGCGGACAGAGTTCTTAACCACTGAACCATCTCCCCAGCCCAAGGAAGTACTTTATTGTTGTTGAGACTCTACCAAGCAGAAGGAAAAAAATCAAACCAAACCAAACAAACAAAGAAGCAAAACAAAACAAACAAACAAAAACCAGGGATAAATGACAGGCTGATTAAACAATACACCTAAATATTAATATAGAAAACTCTGGGATAAGATCAAGAGAACAAACTGAAGAATCCATGTGATGGGAGAAAGCGCTTAAATACATATTAAAGGCAGAGAAAACCTAAGGTAAGAAACAGACGTCTGAGTATAAGAAGCATTTAAAACCCCAAATTGATATGAGCAGAGAAGGACCTCCTTATAGCATGTGATAGTCAAGATGACAAAAATATAGCACAAAGGTACAACACCAAAAACTGTATGGGGGAATGTCAACTCGTCTACACAGGCAGAGTCAGAAGAATAGCATCCGATCGCTTGTTAGCAACCCTCAAAGCCGGGAACCGATGATAACGTATATCTTTCAGATTTTTAAAGTAAGTAACTATCAACCTTGATTGCTAGATCCAGCAAAGCTACCTTTTAAAATTGATGGAGAAATAAGGACATGCAAGCCCAATACAGGCCAAGGCAGTTCATGCCTACCAAGTCATCACTGCAGACGGAAGGAATGCTTTACAGAGAGGTGGAAGACCGTCTTAGTCACAAGAGCACAGGAAAGAATGCATTTCAAGACAGGAATGGCTGAACAAAGGATTCCTAGGAAGGAATCCACTATGATCAATACACAAATCAGCAGAGCTCTAACACTCCTGGAGAGAGAAAAAGAATCCTGCCAACCAGAAAACAACCAACAAAATTACAGGGACTATAAAACATCCCTCTATAGTAACCCATAAACATACATGGCCTCAATTCATCAATAAAGAGACACAGACTTCCCAACTGGATTAAAAGCTGGGTTCAACCTCTGTTGTCACCAAAATCCATACCTTACTAGAAATAGACAAAGGATGAAGAGGAAATCTGTCAAAAAACTGAAACACAAATGACAGTGTCTTAATTAGTGTCTCTATTGTGGAGAAAGGTTTATTTCCTCCTCTGGATTGCAGTCCGTTATGAATGGAACTCAGGGCGAGAACTCAAGGCAGGAACTGATGCAGAGGCTATGGAGGAGTTCTGTTTATTGGCTTGTTCCCCATGCCTTGCTCAGCCGGATTTCTTATAAAACCCATACGGGACTACCCAGGACTGTCCAGTGGTGGTGCCACCTGCTATGACTGGGCTCTCCCACAGAAAGCATTAATCAAGAAAATACCTCACAGACAACCTGATGGAGCCACTTACTGAGCTGAGGTTCTCCTTTCTCCAGATGACTTCTGTCAAATTGATATAAAATCTTGCTAGCACACACAGCTGTTATGATATCTGATCAAGTCTACTGCAAATCAAAATCAGCCAGAAGAGACAAAGAACATCATTATAATTTAATAAAGGAAATAATTCATTAAGAAGATATGACAATTGTAAGTATATCTGCATCAAGTGTTGGGGTTCCCAGTTTCACAAAAGCAAGCAAGCAAGCAAACAAGCAAACAGACACCAAAACCACTGATGGATAACAAAAAGTCATAGGTTCTTGATGCAATAATCCTGGGTAATTCCAATACTCCACTCTTGTCTCTAGACAGATTGTCCAAACCAAAAATCAACAAAGAAACCTCAGAATTAAGCTATGATAGAAGTTCACATGGACTTAAACAGAATGTATTTCAATAGCTCATGGAACCTTCTAAAAAAAAGATGTCATTTTAGGTCACAAAATAAGTCTTTGTAAATAGAAAAGAATTGAAATATTCTCTTGTATCTTATCAGATCCTAGCTCAAAAAGTAGAAATCAATAGCAAGAAAGATTATAGAAACTAGACCAATGCATGGAGATTGAACAATGTACCGAGTCATCAAAATCAGGAAAATGGGAAGAAATTTTGAAAGTTCCTAGAAAAAAAAATTGAAAATGAAAGCACAGTCTACCAGAACCTCTGTGAAAAAGCAAGAGCAATTATAGAAGGATAATTTCGTGGCTGGAGAGATGGCTCAGAGGCTAAGAGCATTGGCTCTTCCAGAGGACCTGGGTTTGGTTTCTAACACTATAGTTCTAGGGCATCCAACACCTTCTTCTGGCCTCCAGAGGCATACATGTGGTACACAGATATACATGCAAATAAACACCAATATACATAAAATAAATAAATAAACAAACATAAATCATCTGAAAAAAGAAAGAGGAATGTTTATAGCTATGAATATTTGGATTGGTTGTGGTTTTCTGTAATGGTCTCCATCTGTTACAAAGAGAGTTTTCCTTGATTATGAATAAAGACCACACGTTCCTGTGAAAACAAGTGGGTGTTGTTCTTGATAAATACTTTTAATAAAGTAACCATACAAACACCAGTAGCTTTCTATGCTGTGATAAAACACTATGACCAAAACCAAACTATAGAAGGAAGGGATTATTTGGACTTGTGGTTTCAGAGGTGAAGAGTCTTCGCGGTAGAGAGGTATGGCAGCAAGCAGCAGGCATGGTGGCTGGAGCGGAAACCGAGAGCTCGCGTTCTTAACTAGGAGCATGAAGCAGAGCCAGCAAGCTGAGAGTGGTAGCAGGCTTCTAAAACCTCAAGATCTGTCCTCAGTGATGTGCTTTCTCCACTAAGGCTGCACCATATAAACCTTCCCAAGCAGCTCTACCAACTGAGGACCAAGTGTTCAAAGGCCTAAGACTCTGGGGGACATTTGCCATTCAATCCACTACACTGGTAATAAACTTGTTGAGAAAGAAATCAGAGGGAAAACTATTCACAGAACACACACACACACTCACACACGCCACAGACACACACCCACGCCACACACACACATAGACACACACACAGACATACACACATTCACACCCACACAAACACACACAAGCCACAGACACACAGACACAGACACACATGCACACACACATACCACACACACACACACACACACACGCCACAAACACACCTACCCCCCCCAAACAAAAACTAACAGCAAATGTCCACAGAAAACAAACTGACCCTAAAAATAAGCCTAACTAAGGGGGTACAATGAAAAGAGTAAGACACAAAAAAATGAAAGACAACAGAAGATCAAAAGATCTCCATGTTCCTGAATAGACAGAGTTAAATTGAATTGTGGAAACTGCTATAACTAAAAACGATCTACAGATTCAATGCAATTCCCATTGAATTCCCAAGGACATTCCTCACAGAAGGAAGAAAAAGAAATCCTAAAGTCCACATAGGAGCATTAAGTGTTCTAATAGCAAAAGCAGTCCTTAGCAGAGAGAGCAATGCTGGAGGTACCAGAACACCTGATTCCAGATTATATTACCGAGCCATGGTAACAAAAAATAGCATGGTACCCATACAACACAGGTCTGTAAACAAATGGGATTGCATAACGTGCCCAGAGATAAACCCACACAGCTACAACCAACTAATTAAAGATTTTAAATAACATTTGATGGGGGAGAGTCTTCTGTTTTGTGTTAATTTCATTGGTTAAATAAAGAGACTGCCTCGGCCCTGATAGGACAGAAAATTAGGTAGGTGGAGTAGAACAGAATGCTGGGAGAAAGAAGCTGAGTCAGGGGGTCGCCATGATTCTCCTACCGGATACAGACACAGGTTAAGATCTTCCCTGGTAAGACACCTCGTGGTGTTACAGGGATATTAGAAATGGGTTAGATCGATATGTAAGAGCTAGCCAATAAGAGACTGGAACTAATGGACCAGGCAGTGTTTAAAAGAATACAGTTTCCATGTAATTATTTCGGGGCATAAGCTAGCCATGCGGGCGGCTGGGTGCCAGGGACACAGCCCTGCTGCTCCTATTACAACAAACATTTTATTTATTCTTTGACAATTCCATGCTTGTATACAGTGCATTTTGATCAGACCCACATTCTACTAGCTCCCTCCATCTTCCTTGGGATACTTCAAGCTATCTTTCTCCCAGCTTTATATCCTGTTTTTTTAAATATTGTTGCTAACTCCTTGAGTCCAATTAGTGCTGACCATATGCACATGGGTGAGGCGAAAGCTGTTAGTGACACGTGCTGCAGGAAAGACAACGTCTTTAACAAATGGTTCTGAGAAGCTTGGTTTGCATATGTTGGCAGTGAGACTTGGTATCTTGTTCCTGTGCAGAAGGCTCAATGGAAAAACAGACCAAAGGGCATAGAGTGAGACCTGAAAAGCACATTTTAAGCTGCCTAAGGAAAGTGTAATAAAATAGACAAAGCTTCCCTGAACAGGGCTCCAACAGCAGCGAGAATAATCCTAAGAGTTGGAAAATGGGGTTATGTGAAATAAAAAGGCTTCTACACAGCAAGGGAAATGATAACCAGGGTGAAGAGATAATATACAGGATGATGGAAAATCTTTAGCAATCACATATCAGACAAGGGACTAATGTCTGTCATCTGTACAAAGCTGCAAAAATTCAACATCAAATCCACAAAGCATCCAACCAGTGTATGAGGCAATGAACTGAACAGACAATTCTTAAAACAAGAAGAACAAACGGACAGCCAATCTTGAAAAGGGGTTCGGTATCCTTAGCCACCTGGAAGATGAACACTGCTTTGAGAGTCTCTCTTACTCCAGCCACCAAGAAAACAGATGCTAACAGATGTGACGAAGCTTTTGGGGGGGAAGAGGAACCCTCATTGGCCATTTCCTCAAGGGGGCGGGGAATGTGAATGTACACAGCTGCAGTGGAAATCAGTACAGAAGTTACTGGAAAAACTGAAGATAGAGCGATCACGACTCGGTTACAGCAGTCCTGTGTGTACACTCGAGAGCTTCGGAGTCAACAACACAGGGAGATCTGTTCATTCGTGTTTATGGCTGTACTACCCCCAATAGCCAGGGAAAGGAACCAGGCTAGGTGTCCATCAGTGGACTCACTGGATAAAGAAAATCTGGTGCATATACACAATAGAATTATATACATCCGTAAAGATAAATGAGATGATGAGTTTGGCAGGAAAGTAGATGCCACTGAAAACCATTATGTGAAGTAGAATAAGCCAGTCCGCAGAGTGACAAACACGTCAGCAAAAATGCATAACAAAAAGTGTATATGTGTATGTACATCCATGTGTGTTTGTAGCTCACAAAAGTGGAATAGGGACCATGAGGGTGGAAGAAGACATGTAAGGGGAAGAGGGACGTTACAACACCACATGTTAAAAGAAGGCAGGAGAGATAAATGGAGGCAGAAAGGATCCAGCTGGAGGGGTGGTATAGGGAGGGCAGTCGGGGAGGGAACCGATTGATAGCAAAGCATGATGGCACATGTATGAAGATGCCATGTTGAAACCCAGGATTTTGTATGCTAAAGTAAAAGTTTGAAAAATAAAGTAAAAATTAAAAGGGATAAAAGCCAAAACAAATGAGGAAACAAAAGACCAAACAGTGCTGGTACCCACCCCTGGTACCCACCCCTGGTACCCACCCCCAGGGTTTCAGTTTATGAGGTCGGAGGGCAGATGGTGCATTTCCAACATGCGTGTTGATACATCAATAGCGAACAACCTCCAGTGAGCCTTCCTTTGCTTTCCTAGAATCCATGTCTTCAGAGGGCTGTCCATGAGGACAAGAGCCTGTCCCCTCCATTTGGAGACTGTCTCTTGTGGGCTGTCTGGGATCTTGTGCAAGCAAGCTGGTGCCTTCTCACGGAGCTTGAAGGGAGACCATATATGGGGGTCACTGGAGAACTGACAGGATGGATGTACAGGCTGGATGCCCACATGCTGTGGGATCCTTGCAATTCAAGTAGAGCTGAAGTTGGGAAGAATGGGGAGGGGTGATGGACGGGGCCAAATGTTCTCTTTCCCTGTACAGTGCCAGTTGATCACACACGAGGAACAAGGACTTTAAGCATTTGAATTCTGGAGTTAGGCACATCCCAGTTCCACCCTTGACTCTGACATTTCTTTACTGAGTTGCCACGGACACGTTTTTAATCATCTATGGGCCTCCTTCCTGCATCAGTAAAGCTGGGATGCAGAAAAATCAAATACCTAGAGTATCAGGGTGTTTGAAAGAGTAACTGCAGTAAGAAATCCTGGTGATCTAGGAGAACTTTCTACAGTGCCTGGGATGCGCCAGTGTCTGATGGTAATGTTCTATTTGCTGTTGTCTGCTACTGTTTTATCGAGTACTTGGAGGGCCACATGTTTATCTTGACTGCCCCCTTCTTGTATCATACCCAAGACAGCCAGGTACCCGCTGAGCAGGATTCTGCTTGCTGCAGCTATGCCATGTTGATCCCCCCTAGTCAATCCCCCTTAGTCCTGCCTTTGCCTCTTGCAGATCCTGAGTAGAGAATATCAGAGTCCAGAAGCTAGCATGCCCTTTTATAAATGCAAACTATGTTAGCAATTTTACAGGAGACTAGAATTTCAGGAGACTCCTTTATTCTGCTGTAATTAGAATATCTGTGATGCTATTTGGAGTCTAGACATTGACATTTGTAGGAAGGAGTGTGCCAGTAATTATGTGAACCCCACTCTTAGTGTCCAAGGTTCAAATTTATGTTTTCATTGCTTTCATGACTGCAGAAGATGCAATGATGAAATGTTTTGGGCAGTGCGGCATTACTGCATGCCACTGTGCAGGCCTGCATGATTGAGCATCTTTCCTTGTGTGGGAGCATCTGCACCCGGCTTTATTGTTAAAACCAGGGGGGTCCAGGAGAACTTTTTACAGTGCCTACAACATCTTCTAACTTTGTCCAATGCGCAGGTATTGTCCACTGTAGTTGTGAATGCTTTGAAGGTGGCCAGCTTGAGGGGAGACTTGCGTTTTAAATTTTGTCTAATTGTAGTTAATTTAAATAGCCACTCAGCATTGACAGCTGCTGTACTGGATAACCCCGGCTGGGCAGGTACTGGCTTCTTTGATTTTTACTAGCCATTCAAGAGAGGAGGAATGCGTATCTTCCTGACAATGGAATCACAGAACTGAAGGTCCACCTAGATCAGAGGTAGGAAGCCAGCCACATGCTGTGACGTCTCGAGCTCTGTCCCTGTCATCTTCAGCCCTGTCTCTCTATTATCTGTACCTATTGATTTCTACATCAAAGAAGTCCCTTTCCACATTTTCACAAACTTAGTCTGTCATCGCAACGCCACAGACAATACTTTTATGCAACTTGAAGACATTTGCTAAAATTCGCTTTCATCCTTTTACAGGGCTCTGTTTCTCTATGTGACATTCTCAAACAGCCTATAGTTCTGGAGGACAAAGTATAAATGCATATTATTAAAAATCTTCATTCTTGCTTGTGGGAACAAAGTCTTTTGATTAATGCATGGTTTAAACAGAGGCGGAGAAGATCAGAAAGGGAAGTACTTATATAAATAAGAAAAGCAAAGAGTTCAAATATTTCACATGAGACAATCTCTCTCATAAATTACCTGTGACATGTAGGTATGCTCCCTTTTGGGTGGATGGTCCACATTTGAGAGTGCCTGCCACATTTAAACATTCCAGAGTAGCTCATCCAGTTCACTATGGGCTAGGTCAACAGACCTGGAGTGTAGGGGGCTTGGCACCCCAGGTAGCCCTGGCAATTTCTGGAGACGTGTTAGTTGTCTGAATTTGGAGGAGGTGTGATGGGAGGAGTATAGAGATGTTAGTAAGCATGGCACAATGCAAAGGTCAACTCCTCATGATAGGAAAACATATGGCTCAAAATGCTAATGCAAAACAATACATGCTGTCCCATGGCTATAATCCTAGCATGTGGGATGTGCAAGAAAAAGAAAAGATCATCATTGGCTATGTAACCAGCCAGGGAAACATGAGACTGTGACCTGAAAAAAAGAAAAGCTAAAATGAGGCTATGAACCCTTGCTACTCAAAATGTAGTCCATAGACCAGTGTACCAGGCATACCTGGGGACTGGTAAGGTCCATAGGTTCTTAACATCCATCCCAGAACTTCTGAATCAAAGTCTGCACTTCAGCAAGATACCTTAGTGATCTGTATGTGCTTCATAACTTAGGAAATCCTGGTGTCTTAGTTCCTTCTGTATTGACATAACAGCACACCCAGACTAAGAAGAGTAATGGGTTGAATGTTTTAGAGATGAAGATACTGTTTTGGGAGGTTATGACAGCTTTTAGATATGGGGCACAACTGGCAGGAGCGGGTCACGAGGAGCGGACAGAACTATGCTGCCTTGCCTTTTCTACTATGCTAGACTAAAATCCCCCTGCAATCAAGAAGCAAAGTAAACTACATCCCTCGAGCTGTTTCTGCAGGTATTTTAGTCATAGCAGGAAGAAGAGTAATGCATTAGTTACTTTTCTTGTTGTTGTAAGAAATAACCAAGAAAAGCAAATTGAGAGAGGAGCTGTCACAGCCAATCATGGTTGGGAAGTCATAGTGGGAGGAGCTTTGGGTAACTGTAGCTTTATTCAGGAAACAGAGTGATGGAGGCTACTGATCAGCTCACTTTCTTTTGTTATGCTGTCCCTGGACCCAAGCCTATGAGATGCTGCTGCCCATACGTAGGGTAGATCTTCTGTCCTTGGTTAACTCAATGCAGAAAGTCCATCGTAAGGCCCGTCCATGGGTTTTTCTCCTAGGTAATTCTAGAGCCTGTTAAGTTGACAATATTAGCTATCGTCAATAACCAATACAGACAACTGGTGCTGAGACAAGTGGAGTTGACTGGGATACACTTGGCCTTGTGGTCATAGACCTTTGGAACTTGTTTTCGGGAGTGGTGTGGAAGAGTTTGGAACTATGAGATAGAGAAACCCTGAAGTTCTGTACACAGAGATTAATGGGTGGTTCTACTGGGTTCAGAAGACCAGAACTAAAGGTAGATAAAATGCAGAAAGGGAAATGATCATGTCCAGGTGATGCTGGTGCGTGAGTGACCTGCCTTCAAGAAACCTATTCTCTGATGAAATTAATCCATTTTCAGAAGAAAGCATGTATCCCTTCATAAGTGTGTGTTGTCTGAGGTTTTCTGTCTCGCCTGGTCCCTGCAATTGTTAAGTCCCAAAGAAATCACACAGAGGTCTACATTAGTTATAAACTGATTCGCCCATTAGCTCAGGCTTCTTATTAACTCTTATAACTTTTGTTAGCCCATTATTCTCGTCTATGCTAGCCACATGGCTCAGTACCATTTTCAGCAAGGCAGTCACATCTTGCTTCTTCTGTGGCAGGCTCACAACTGCTGAGGAATGGGCTTCCTCCTTCCCAGAATTCTCCTGTTCTCATTGACCCGCCTATACTTCCTGCCTGGCTACTGGCCAATCAGTGTTTATTTAAAACATAATTGAAAGAATGCAGAATTGTCCCACACCAAGTGTGATGCCTCCAATAACCTAATTACCACCCCCAATTCCCATGTATTAAAAGTCCCTCCATGCTGAGGATTAAACTTTCATGGCACAAACCTTTAAGAACAAGCCACATCCACACCATGGCAGTTTGTCTGTACCATGAACCTTGTACTCCAGCATAGCTGGTTGCTTAGGGTAGTCCATGAGAAGCTGAGTCCACAAGAGCGACCCTATTGATTGAGAAAACAGATAAAAGGACAAAGCTACCCACTTCTCTTTGAGAACTTGCCCACAGAACACAGATAGAAACTTCTTAGTCAACAGTGGGAGTGTGGGAATCAGAGGCAGCCCCAGCTGAGCATGAAATCTGTGTATCAAGTACCCTAGGTAGAGGCAAGCTGGTGGAACCAGAGAGTCCAGGAGATGACAGCGGCAGCCCGTGGCACAGGGGCGGAGGAACCTGTGGCCAAGGTAGACACACTCAGCTAGTTCACTGGAGAGCCTTTCAATTTTGGATTGTCTGCCAATTTCTTTTTTCCTATAAGACCATTTCTTTGGCTACTCCTGAGTTTCTTACCTTCTCTCCCATCACTAGAGGTAACCCGCCTCTTAAGAGTGTGAGAAAGAGGTAAACACAACTGTTGTAATATGGAGTGGCGGGGCTGCGTCCCCGGCACCCGGCCGCCCCCACGGCTAGCTTTACCCGAAATAATTACACAGAAACTGTATTCTTTTAAACACCGCTTGGCCCATTTCTATCTAGCCTCTTCTAGGCTAGCTCTCGCACCTGGACTAGCCCATTTCTAATAATCTGCTGTAGCCCACAAGCTGGTTTACCAGGAATGATTTTAACCTGCGTCTGCCTGGAGTGGGAGAATCATGGCGACTCACTGACTCAGCTTCTTTTTCCCAGCATTCTGTTCTGTCTACTCCTCCCACCTATGTTTTAACCTATGAGGACCAAGCAGTTTCTTTATTGCTTAACCAATGAAATCAACAGATTGATATATGACACTCCCACATCACACAACATCTGAAAAATGGAAACTATCTTAGAAAGCAACATTTGATAATTCAAAAGGATACTATGAACAACAATTGGAAAAGGTAAGCTTTCCATGCATAGAGAAGCAACGAAACCATTCAGAATAGCACAAAGGAAGGCGGATTAGTAATAAGTGATCAATAATTATTAATAATAAGAAATAATTAATAGAGAGCTACTATGTTCTTGGTTGGAAGTCCCTTTAAGTCAACTCAACTAAAACTGACTTTTAAAAAAAATCTGTAAATCTTTTTTAAATTTTTTATTGTTTTTATTGAACTATTTATTTTTTCTTCACCCTCCCCCTTTTTTCCCCTCCCCTTATACCCTCTCCCATGGTCCCCATGCTCCCAATTTACTCAGGAGATCTTGTCTTTTTCTGCTTCCCATGTAGATTAGATCCATGTATGTCTCTCTTAGAGTCCTCATTGTTGTCTAGATTCTCTGGGATTGTGAATTGTAGGCTGGGTTTTCTTCGCTTTATGTCAAAAAGCCATACTTACTCAATATGATGTTTTCTAGATCCATCCATTTGCCTGCAAATTTCAAGATGTACTTATTGCTCTCTGCTGTGTAGTACTCCATCGTGTAAATGTACCACATTTTCCTTATCCATTCTTTGGTCAAGGGCATTTAGGTTGTTTCCAGATTCTGGCTATGACAAACAATGCTGAACATAGTTGAGCACATGTCATTGTGATACGATTGAGCATCCTTTGGATATATATCCAAAAGTGGTATTGCTGGGTCTTGAGGAAGGTTGTTTCTTAATTTTCTGGGAAATCACCTTACTGATATCCAAAGGGTCTATACCAGCTTGCACTCCCATCAGCGATGCAGAAGTGTTCCCTTTACCCCACATCCTCTCCAGCATAAGTTGTCATCAGTGTTTTTGATCTTAGCCATTCTTACAGGTGTAAGATGGAATCTCATAGTTATTTTTATTTGCATTTCTCTGAAGGCTAAGGATGTTGAGCATTTCCTTAAGTGTTTTTCAGCCAGTTTAGATTCCTCTGTTAAGAGTTCTCTATTTAGGTCTGTACCCCATTTTTTATGACCATTTTCTTAAGTTCTTAGTATATTTTAGAGATCAGACCTCCGTCTGATATGGGGTTGGTGAAGATAAAATGGTAGCCTACAGAATGGGTAAAACCGAGTTATTAAGAGTAATTGACTTATAAAGTGATTCAAGTAAGAATTTATGGGAATTTTCATTCTTAAAGAGAAAGTGAGCTTGGAATAAAAATATGCAATAAAAGGAACTGGAGAGATGGCTGAAGATTAAGAACACTGACTTCTCTTCCAAAGGTCCTGAGTTCAATTCCCAACAACCACATGGTGACTCACAACCATCTATAATGAGATCTGGTGCCCACTTCTGGTGTGCAGATATGCATATTGGCAGAACACTGTATTCATAACAAATGAATAAATCTTAAAAAAGAATAAAAAATGCAATCCTAGATTAGATATCCTAAAATATAAGCATTGAATCTGGAAGGGTGAGAAAGTATACTGATGTATAAGTAGTTTGAGGGACAAATGAAACAAAGACGCATCTAGAACACAGCCATGTATGCTTGGGTGTGTGTGTGTACAGACATTAGTGTATGATACTAGCAGCATATTCTGCCTACAGGAAGAGTACGATCACCTTTGCCAGATACATGCACACGTGTAAGTCCTTACACGAATGACTGTCATATGTGAACATGTCTATCCTGATCCATCTTTTTTTTTTTTTGGTTTTTTTCGAGACAGGGTTTCTCTGTGGTTTTGGAGCCTGTCCTGGAACTAGCTCTTGTAGACCAGACTGGTCTTGAACTCACAGAGATCCGCCTGCCTCTGCCTCCCGAGTACTGGGATTAAAGGCGTGCGCCACCACCGCCCGGCTTCCTGATCCATCTTTTAAAGCAGCCTACGGTACCGAACACATTATCCATAGCTTCAGTCCCGCTGTGGGTGACTGGCAATACGATACACTTCCTCGTCTACATAAAGTGGTCTAATCTGGATGGGTCAGTTTCCATGTTGCTCCCCAAGTCACCTCTGATGGTGAGAACATTTTTCACAGTGTAGCCCCGACTGTCTGCCTTCTCTGGACATACTCTTCAGCATCTTTCTCTCTCTTGGATTCCTGGCTCTGTTCCTTGGGTCCAGCACTCACAGGGCAGAGAAGCACTGCTTTTGAAGAGATGCTAAGGGGAAACAGAATAACCATTTCCAGAAAGTGAGTGAGCATACCAAACTCTACAAACGCGGTAAAGAGAGGGTAGATGTATCCTAGAAGCACTGAGGCTAAGTGCTAAGCATCCCTGGCTAAGTGAGGAGTCTAGAAAAAAACATTCCACTTAACATCCATCTTATCTTTCCTCTCAAGAATTTCTGGACTCCAGAATGAAGGCAGTGTAATTCTGAACGTTGTGATGGTCCAGCCTTCCACTCAGAGCCAGTGAAGACCGTGTGCTGGTTCCTATCACTCCACCTGCCCAGACATTCTAAGGTCCTCTCTAGCTCCAATGTTTCAGGACTGTAAGCTCAGGGAGTCCAGAGAAAACACACTGTAGAGCACATTTCTTACATTGTCCTTGGGAGCCCTGCGGTCTGATAGCTGAGGGAGCAAGAATTGGGTGACAGTCAAGGAGCTGAATTATCGTCTGTTGCTTCATCCGTATAATTGGCTTAATAATTAAAACATAGCTAATAGGAGGAGTCATTCTGTGCTTCTCTTCAGACCTTTGTCACAAAATATTAGAATCACACCATAAAAGGTGACTGCTTCAGAACTGCTTAGCAACCTCAGCTTTATCCCCCCCCCCCCCCATTTATGAGAACATACAATTAATAGTGTGTCTCATACCTGGACTATTTGGCATGTGAAAAAGTCACGGAGGTTGGTGTAGCCTGTTGTGAAAATGAGTCAGATGATGGATCACCTACCGAGGGGTTCCCCCTGGGAGAACTGTGAAAATTCATCTGCTCACATCTTTCACCAGTTTCTTTAAGATAGATAATTTCATAATAAGAAGTATGGACTTTCCCCTGAAGAACTGTCTCACTGTAGCCTTGCAGTGATGATTAGGGTGGCACAGTCGCTCAGCAAGTCCTGTTTTAGCACACTCTATTAGGGACAGGTCATGATTTCTCACTGTGGTTCTGGGGCAAACTCATGGGTAATGGCATAGCATCCAAGAGTAGGTTTGGGAATAAAGAAACTGAGTTCTGGGCTAGCAAGATGGCTCAGCAGATAAAGGTGCTTGCTCCCATATCCAAAGACCGAAGCTTTATCCCAGGAACCCACGGGTGCAAGGAGATAACCAGCTCCTGTAAGTTGTCCTCTGACCTTCACAAGGAAGCTATGGCGTGCACGCATGCAAGCGTAAATGCACATACACAAACACTCACTCACTTGCTAAATAAATAAGTAAACAAATGTAATGACATTTAAAGGGGGAACCTAAGTCCTGCACTGGCTATGGGTCTTTTTTCCGGTTGCCTCATTCAATAAGCCTTGGTTTCTTCCTCTGTTCAGCAGGACTGTGGTGGGCAGAGCTGGTGACCCTGGCATGACTGCCCATGGCTGATAATCATGAAGAAGACAGAGGCACAGGCACTGCAGAAATCGAGTGACCCCTATGTGCCTGCAGCTCTACACCCAGAGCTGCAGTAAATCATTGATCAAAGCCATTCAGAAAATAATTGCTGTTACACCTAACGTGGACAAACTTTTTTTCTTGAAATTATTTCCTGAAGGATACATTAAAATTCTTAAATAGCATGTACCATGCATTAGGTGTTATAAGTAATCCAGAGATGACTGAAACTATAAAGAGGGCATGTTCATACAGGATCATGTGCGTAGATTACAGGCAAATATGTTATCATTCTAAATAAGGGGTTGGACACCTATGGATTTTGGTTTCTGTGGAGAACCCTGGGACCAGTTTCCCATGGACAATAAGAAACAATCACACTTCTGTCCTCACACCGTCATATCCCTCCGGCAGAGCTCACCGGAACCTCCCACAGTATTCAGCAAAAGCTTAACTGAAGCAGAGAAGGTTGCAGCATGCATGCCAGTTCTTCAAGAAAGCTGTTGATTAGTCTCTTGGAGGAGGCCAGTGCCCTATGAAGGGAGACTTTCTTGGCATTCTGTATTTCTCCCTGAACTCGTCAGCTCCTTGGAGGTGGGAGTCAATATGGTTTATTCCCAGATGCATATGCGGCCCTTGGTGCTAAGGTCCTTCGTGTGTTTCTGGTTGTACTGCCGAGTTGGAGAAGGCTGGAGAGAGAACACCCGAATCTGCAGGAAGAACAAGGGACAGTTTTGCAGAGGAGATGGGGTCTGAGCTGAGACTTGAAGGAAAGATAAAGGGATTCACTTAAGGCTCCCAAGAACCCAAGGCTATAGATGGAGCTTATCGGGAAGGGCCTGGGCGCCCAAGTCAGATGCTTCTTCTAATTATGGGAGTTGGGAAGGTTGTGCCCTGAAGGGCTACTGTGAGGTGAGAAATATCAAGTACAGAATGCCTGCCACCACACTTTACAGATGACAACCATTGCTGCTTTGTCCCAGCCTGACCATTGTAGAAGGCTGTGGGACTTTGCCCTTCAACTCCCTGAGCATCACTGTCATAATCCATGACACTGCTTACCCTCTATACCACACTCGACTGCAAGATGTGCATTTCTTGAACTGCCACTAATAATAATTTCATCATGACTTATTGTAATGGTCAGAACTTAGGGTCCACAGTGAGTCTGGGTTATTCCTTCAAGAACCAGGGAGTCCTTCTTTTCCTTTGAGAGTTAAACTGTAAAATATGCGAAGTCACCAGAAATAAACACAATAGTTCCCAGGCTGGTACCATCGGAATGTAACTTGGTGAATATTTTAGCATATTTGAAGAGAGGCTATCAATCAGAGGATGGAAGGATTGGGAAAAGTAGTCACAGAGGTGAACAGGCTCAACGTGCCCTGTGAGGGGAAGAGGGGAGGGAGCAGACTGGTCAACAGAGGGGATGCATTTCTGTCTCCAGGGTACAGAGAGGTACTGAAGATGCTAGCGATCTTCTCTCTGCTCCTTCATGCCCTTTTAAAGGTTCCACCCAACCTCAGGCCCTAGATGAGGAGGTCTTTGTGGCAAATGTCCTGGCTCCCAGTTCTCCACCTTGACCATGACTGATGACACGGTAGAATGTGGTCTAGGGAGTTCTCCATGTTCTGACTTTTTAAATTAGATGCTGGGAGACTGGGTCAGCTGGCTGCAAGGAGAAGCAGGCTGGAAGGCTGGAACATCACTGTAACAGAAAGCCACCATATTGAAGGCCTCGCACCAATGAGGAGTCATCAAGGAAGTGTCTATAACAAGAGAAGAATAAATGGAACATACATTGAAAAGGAGGGAGAAATATGTATATATCCCATAAGTCTTGTTCTGCCTCCAATTAACCTCCTCCTTTACTCGAGTTTAATGTACACACAACGAAACCATCCCACTGAGACAGACTTTTAGTGGCCAGGTTTGACTATTTCAGTTTCTTTGGGGGTCAGTTCACTGTGAGTAAGATGGATGGATCAAGCTGTCCCAGGCTGGAATTTGAGTCTATGTCTCCACCTAAGATTCATGGCCTGCCAACATGACAATGAGAGGTAGCACCTTGTTGCATAATGATTCGGTTTCCCGTTGGATATATTAGCTTTCTATTGCTATAGTAACAAATTACCATGGGCTCAGTGGCACAGAGCATTGTAACTTTATTATCTTGCAGTTCTGGGGGTTGGAAATTTGACATGGGTCTCAGGGAGGCAGCATGGTGATGTTAACAGAGCAGATGTTTTCTGGTAGCTCTAGAAAAGACCCCACTTGAGAATTTGATTGATTAATTAATTGATTAATTTTGCCTTGTACAGCACTCCACATTCCTGGTCTTATGGCCCCTTCCTCCGTTTACATAAGTGGGAGACAAATCTCTGATTAGCTAATTATGAACCCTAATTTTTTCCCCATGTAACTTGGAAATACACATATCCCAGTGACTGATACATGGGCAACCTTGGGGTGTGTGGGGGCATTATTTTACATACCATACATGACTTGGCAAACGTGGGGAGAAAAAGCAAATATTACCATATAGACTTGATTAAAAAGACTCTCTGGCTTAGAAAACCTTTTGCTCAGTTACTAAACTTGGAATTTTTCCTTTTCTAATTGGCACATGAAGGATCCAGATATTAGTGAAGACTATTGATTTCCCCCAGGCCTGGGTCTATAACTTACTTTAATTTAACATTACCCACTTCATTTCTTTGAGCTGCAGTTTCTTCTTTCATAAGATGCAGGGCATAGTAATGTTTTTGGAGGATTAAATTAAATCAAAAATGCATTTCTAAAAACTTGATAAGTGCGTTTTCTTTCTTTTCTTTTCTGGATGGTTCTTTCCTGATCTTGAGAGCATGGACTCCTGATTGGGAGATACCCAGAATGCTTCTCAGCACAGGGGGGTGCGGGTGGGGGAGTGGTTCTGGTTGAGGTGCAGGAGTGATGTGGTCCCAGGATAAGAAGTTAGTATAATGCCACCATGGCAGGTTGCACTTCTGCCTCTTCTGAAGCCAGTGCTTTGTTTTTGGTTCTAATCCCTGGGAATGGGAATCCTCTAGGGACTTCTTTTGTTCTTTCTTTTCTTGCAGCTGAAAACGCTAAGGACCAGGAAGCCAAGAATGCAAGTTCTCCTGGGCTTCCATGTGTGAGCCGCCAGGACAGTGTTTTTGGTTCTGTTTGAGTGATGGGAGCAATCAGAAAAACCTCAGTGGACTTCAGGCTGCCCTTGACCCGGAGCAAACTGCATCCCTGTCCCATGAACAGTTTATTATTTCCTTAAAGGATCCACTGTGAGTGGATTCTCTACATGCTGTGACCGTAGACACAGGGTGCTCAGAGGACTTTGCTTTTCTCTTATGTTGGAAGGAACTTGTCTGGCTTTGCCTTCCTGGTTTTAGTGTCCAGGATGGAACCACACAGAAGGAGCAGTGAAGCTGGTGTGTGGCAGAGAAACTGTCGGACTTAAGTGGTGATATTATGGAAATGCAATGAGTTTGGGCAGCTAAGCCTCGTTGCAAAATCCCAGGCGACTGCCATTTTAGCTGAAAAAGCAGTCTGCTAATTGGGAAGTGTGGCTCCCTAACTCTCCCTCAGTTTTGGATACAGCAACTCAGACCTATTGACAGCTCCCCAAACAATCACACACATCAGCACTTTTCTTGGCTTGTGGGTGCCCAGTGGTCTCCAAATCGTCTAGGTTTGAGTAGAGACCCCAGCTGGACTAGAATGAGAAGTCAATTTAACCCTTCTGACTTCCAGCTCTCCCGACTGGAGGGTGACAACAGCAATAAGGTTGGTGCACTGAGCACAGCCCCTAGCACAACACCAGGCCTTTATTAAATGCTTGGAAGCTGATTCCCAGTCCTTGTTTATGGGTTCCCTGCATGCAATCTGTGCCTTTGTCAAAATGCTTCTGTCATCTGAAAAAGTCATATTCCAGTATAGAAGGATTTGCACAGAGAATATATTGGCCTTCCTTTCAAGCGTTGTTTGTTTGTTTTGTTTTGTTAGTTTTTTTTTTTTTTGCCCCCAGTACACATGCATTTTTCTGGATTAGGAAATGGAAAAAACAGGGTTCTCAGGAGTTAGGCTGTAGGATCATATAGTGGCTCACGTCAGAGAGGGCTTAAGGAGAAGATACCATTTCTAGTGGATCAGGCTTCTGCCATCACAGATCGGATACCTTACTATCATTTGCAGATGTGCTCATCAAAGGAAGATAAAGTCAACTCTGAAAGCAAAAAATACAAGCCCTCCAAACACAAATGCTGGCAAGGTCCACCCCAGCACCTTCCTAGGAAAAGGGAGATTCCGGTTCTGGTGCCATGTGGGCAGTGTGGAGCCCACATAGTTTGCACTGGCAAGCCCATACTTGTGGGCTGGAAACTTCTGATTATCTCACTAAGATGCCTGAATCCTAGGCTTGTCACACATCTCTTGGTGTGAGTCTAGGCTCACTGGAAACTCGTGTTTATGTGTGTGTGTGTGCATGTACGGTGTTACATAGGCAATCTGTACACAGTTGCATATACATGTATGTATGCTCATATGTGGAGGCGAGGGGCAGACATCAGATGTCTTCCTATATTGCTCTTCATCTTATATTTTGAGACACGGTCTCTAAACCTGGAGTTCACCAATTGGATGAGGATTGCTAAGTGGCAAGTTCCAGGGAATTCCCTGCTGTCTCCACCTCTCCAGTGTGAGGATTACAGGGGTGCACTGCTGTGCCCACCTTTTCCATGGGTACTTGGAATGCAAACTCAGGTCCTCACACTTGTGTGACAAACTTGCTATGGATGAGCCGTCTCCCCAGCCCTCACTAGAAATTTATCCTCTGTGATTTATTCTCTCCTTGTGTTATAGGGAAAAATGTTAGAAAATTTGTTTTTTTTTTAAAGATCGGTCATATGTGCAGTTTGTGTGCGTGTGTGCATGCATGTATGTGTGCGTGTGCGTGCGTGTGCGTGTGTGTGTGTGTGTGTGTGTGTGTGTGTGTGTGTGTGTGTGTGTGTATGTGTCATCATTCAGGTACCTATGGAAGTCAGAAGAGGACATTAAATTCCCCGGAGCTGGAGTTACAGGCAGTTTTGAGCCACCTGATCTGGATAAGGGGAACTGAACTTTGATCTTCTGCAAGAGCACTGGTCTCAACAATCTCCCACTGTGAATGGAGCCTTCAGCATCCTGGCTTTATGCAAGAGTGCTGTCTGGTTAGCGTCTTCATCAAGATAGATTCCTCTTTAGGTTCGCAATATCCAAATGTCAGATGTAAGGCTTTTCTGAGGTTGGAGACTTCTTGGAGGTAAGAAGTACCAGCTTCTGAGACATTCTGGAAGACAGTCTGCTGGCCTTTCCCCAGAGGATGAGCAGCTGGCATTTTGGACAATTGTATTTTATATTGTGTCACTTAACCATACACTTCTTCCATCTTACTTGCGACAACCTACAGTAACTGTCTTCCCTGGTGGAAAGATCTCAAGATTTGGAGCCAGGCAGTCCTAGGTGTGGTTCTGTCTCTGCTGCCATTTAGTGGCATGACCTTGGGCCTGTAATCTAACAATTCTGAACATCAATTTCCCCATATGTAAAATGAAATATTTCTTAGAACTGTTTCAAAGATGGAAGTGACAAGGCTCAACAAATATAGTTATGATTATTTGTTCATTTGGGGGGGGGACACACCCTGATGTAGAACCATCAGTGAGTATGGATGCTATACTCCAGCACACATGACAGATGCTTATGATTTATATACACAGTGCTGGCAACATGGTTATCGCAGACACCAACACCATGGCCTTTTCCAGCATGGGCTTCTTTGGGAAGATATACCTTCCTCTACAGCTGGGACTCCAGGGATACCAGTGCTCTCTGTTTCCCTCACAAAAGAAAGCCCGCACCTCTCACTTGGGTTTCACTACCTCCCAGGGTTTTGGGGATTGGGGAGGTTTGTGGAGGTTGCCCCTTTCTGGGCAAGAGTGCATTTTGACACTCAGGACTGTAATGAGAGATCACTTTCATACAGTCAGAGATAGAAACTAGCAGTTTATCTGGGGAGAGGGGATAACAGGGGCATCATAGCAGGAGACAACCCGCTCCAGCAAGTTGTTCTCTGACCTTCAGATGAATGCTATCACAGACACACACACACACACACACTCACTCACACACACACACATGCACACACACATGCACACAAGCACGCACAAACACAAAACAAACAAACAGATAGATAAACATTTGGGAAACCTAAATTCTTTTGTCAGTTGTGCTCTGGCTATGGGCCTTTCTTCTTGATCATGGAAGCTATTGCATTAGTACCATGGAAATCATTGCATAGTCATCATGGAAGCCATTACATTGGTATCATGTTATAGTCTTTAACTATGCAGAGACCATTTGATGTTGTGACAATGAATCTTCATTTTCTTGGCTGGACTTAGAGTCACCTAGAAGATATACCTCAGGGCACATCTTTGAGAGGCTTCCACGAGGGTACATTTTCAGAGAGGCTTAAGTAAGAATTCCTACACTGAATGTGGGTGGCACCATCCCAGGGCCTGGAGTCCAGAGAAAATAAAAGCAGAAGGAGGCCAGGTGGCCATCTGAGCACCAGCATTCACCCTTGTCTCCTTCCTCACGTGAGCACAGTGAGACTAACCACTTCATGGTCCTGCCACTGCCACTGCTCACCACAATGGACTGTACCCTCGAACTGTGAGCCACAATAAAACCTTTCTCTGTCGTTCATTTGTATTGGTAGAGGTGTTTTTTTTTTTTATAGAACTAAGAAAAGCAAGTACTACACATACAAATTATACCTCAGGAAAGCTATAAAAACCTTATATTGTGGACGATAGTTCACACCTTTGATCCAAGGACTGGGGAGGCTGAGGCAGGAAGAATGCTGTGAGTTCAAGACCAGAACTGGATACTTAGTGAGACTCTTTGTCAAAAGCTAAAATATCAAAACAATACAAAAAAAATACCCAACCAACCAGCCAAAAAAACAAAATATGAATGCAAACAGAATCAGGACGTAAAAAAGAAAGAAAAAAAAAGACGCTAAGAAGAAAGAAACTCTAACACATCACAGGTTCAGACAGGGTATTTTCCTAGTTTTGTGGCTGACTGCATCCTTTAGACGTCTGTGCAGAGCTCTGATGGGCTCCCTGGTCTTCTTTCAGTGGAAACACAGTTTGCTTTGAAGACAGCCTTGTAAACTCTGCCTCCTGCCTGCTGATTCTTAAGAAAGAGCCTGGCTCCTGTCTAGTCGAGAAGCACCTGCTGGAAGCCTCCACTGGTTCTCCGAGAGCCCTTCGTCTGTGAGAGTGAGGTGGGATAAGCCTCCGGAACTGAAGTCAGGTCTTGCAAGGAGTCCAGAAGGGAGTCTACAGAACACACACTGTTATAAAACTATAGTGGTGTAGCAGATGTCAGAAAGGAACCAGTGCCCTTCCCACCAAAGACACTGATGATGCAGGGACACCCAGGAGCTACCCAAACAGTCAGGAACATTATCCTGCTTGATCACCCCAAGGCCCACTCTATTCTTATTCTGTACACACCCACAGTTCTTTATTCCAGGAAACTCACGAAGTTTCCCCGTCTGTTTCTTTAAAACCGGAACTCTCCAAAGTGCTGAAGACGGGCAGTCCTTAGACCCTACTCTGGAGGACCACTGTAGGGACCTTGGTTGTGTTCTGAGTTGAAGGAAGCCACAGTGTTTGCCCAGGGATCACCACCACTTTGACACTCCATGGAAGCGTCTTTTTTTTTTCAGCACTTGAGAGTGGGCTGCCTGAATGCCCACCTCTCTTGCAGCGTTGGAAGTGCCGTTTTAATATTTTTCTCACTTAGCCCCAGTTACATGGCACAGTACTGGTGTGCAGTAAATGTTTAATAGCTATTTATTGGATGAAATCAAGGAAGAAATGAATCCTTAACATCTTTGAAAAAAATCTCATTTCCCCTTAACCCAGTTAATTTCAGGCTCAGGTATTTCTACAGTGATGTGGCAATAATAAAATAATAGTGTTAAGAACTGGAGCTATTATGCATTGATACAAGCCAGGATGTGTGTAAAGAAATTTATACATAGCCGGGCGATGGTGGTGCACGCCTTTAATCCCAGCACTCGGGAGGCAGAGGCAGGCGGATCTCTGTGAGTTCGAGACCAGCCTGGTCTACAGAGCTAGTTCCAGGACAGGCTCCAAAGCCACAGAGAAACCCTGTCTCGAAAAACCAAAAAAAAAAAAAAAGAAATTTATACATATGTGTATGTGTGGTGCATGCATGCGTGAGTGTGTGTGTGTGTGTGTGTGTGTGTGTGTGTGTGTGTGTGTGAACTCTAGGTTCTGCTAGCAGCCTTCTCCTTACCCTCAAGGAGACTCATAAATCTTAGAAATGGAGACTCTGGTTTTACAATAATGACCATTAGGTGGCGATGTGATACTGATATTATTCCTGCTTCTTGATGCTAGGACTTAAGAAACTCCCGTAACAATTCTGAGGGGTTGGTGGGATATCTGAGGGCCTCTTGGTGGCCAAGATGGAGGCCCACACATCAAGCCTTGAAGCTGGGGTTCAGGGATTTCCAGGTATCTGTGGGGGTTCTTTTATGAGGACCCTTGATAAACCAGGACGCATTTTCTGTCCTTTCAGAACAACTTCGTCTTAAGTCAGCTCCAGGCATCGTTATTAAATCTCAGTTCTCACCCACACCGCCCACCCCCCTGTTTTCACACCCTCTATTTTAGGCTGGACTGGAATGGGGCAGCACAGAGGCCATTAGTTCTACTTCTCACGTCTATGAAGGGCATGCTTAGGCATTTAATGTTACATCCAAATAAGGCTGCGCAGAGGGAGATTCTGCCCCTCCTCCTGTTAGAGAGCTCATCCGTTGCATGAAAAATATTTAACTTATGTCACATTTCGTCCTCGCTTTTGATGTATTCGCATTTGAAAAAAGTTACTCTTTAAAGTTAGATTTATTCATTTTATGAATGCTTTGTCTACATGTGTGTGTGTGTGTACCATGTGTGTGCTTGGTGCCCAAGAAGGTCAGAAAAGGGAATTAAATTCCCTGGAACTGAAGTTACAGATGGTTGTGAGCCACCAGGTAGGTGCTGGGAATCAAATCCAGGACCTCTTCAAGAGCAAGAAGTGCTTTTGATCACTAAGCCATCCCTCCAGCCCTTATATCTTCATTTTTAATGTATCAAAACTTCAAACATTGGAAGCATTTAAGACTTCTCTCTCAGGTTTTGTAAAACAATCTTGTACCAGTCACTCAAAATATTTGAAGGCTTCCTAAAGAGATCACCTGACAATGCTTCCTCTTATTCTATGGATTCTGTGCACTTAGACATTCCACGATATCCTTAAAATTCCATATTGTTCATCTACCACTACGGCAATCCTGGAGAGAAATACCCTAACCCTCAGCAGCCTCCTAATGAATATGTTTTACTTATGTGTCTGGCATCAGATGGTGTTTAGTCACGGGTTCTGCTCACCTCTCTGGGGTTACCTGGCCAATGGTCAATTTAGGTTAGCCTTTGCTGCAGTGACTAAGCTGGGGTCCTCACTTCTGGACTAGCAGGGTAGTCCAGATTGGCCTAAGGGTGGTAGCAGATGGCAAACGTCTAACACTACATAAAAGTTCACCCTGCAAGCTTCTGCTTGTATCGTTCCCACCATCATCATACTGACCCAAGTCATCTACATGGATAAGCTCAAATTCAAGTGGAACCTACCACAGTGGGGAGGTGCAGCTCAGCCAAAGCCATGATACAGGAAAGAGCAAAGTACGGGTTCCATTGATGCTACCTGCCATGTAGTGCATACAAAGATGCTATGAACCTTCCAGAAAGATGAGCTAAAGCTTTCTCCGATTTCTCATCAGGACCCATGTTCACAAAGACCATAATTATCTAATATAGACACATCTTTGAGTGTGGCTTAACTTTTGGTTATTCATATTCCTTCAAAGACTACCTAGAACACAGAGACCCTGGACGCGACTGGGTGCTCATGTTGAGTGAACAGATATCTCCCATCTGCATGCCCTCTATGAGGTTCTAGGGAGGAGGAATGGAACCAAGGAGGGCTTCTACCTTCAAGGACATTTGAGCATGCTCGTTTTCTGAAAGCCATTGCTCAGAGGTCGGATCAGGCAATGGCGAGCTGTCTGCAGTCTCACCCCAAATAAAGTTTGTATCTTGAGGATGCCTTGGAGGCTGAAGGTCAAGAAAGGACAAGCACTGAAGGAGGCATAATAAATGTAGGAACTCAACTTCTGTGTGTTCCCAGTATAGGTTATCCTGAAGAAACCGTACGCTGCACAAATAAATAGATACGCCACCTTAAAAAAAATGCAGGGAGAGACCTCTTAGTTATTGGTGTCACAAAGTGAATAATGAATTTTCCTAGCTGTTCATTCTAGAATCTGTCTCTGAAAAGGAAATTGCCTCTCTCCTGGAGAATACCCTGATAAGATGCTCAGGGTGGAAGGTCGGACCCTGAAGGCATGGGTGTCCAAGGAAATAAATTGTTGGTTTCCTTCCTGCAAAGAAGGAAGGAGAAAAGAGACAGAGGGGAGTGGAGGAAGGGAGAGATAAGACCTGAGGAGGCAACGGTAGACCCTCAGAGGAGCAAAGAGCGAGATAACCTTGTGGGAAAACCTGCTAGAAGAAGTCTGGGGCCTTGGAAGAAACAACCTAGTGTGTGGTTTCCGTGGAGTGTTGGGAGGCGCCGTATGGGATGTTCCCGTGAGATCCCGAGGCGCACTACTTAAGCTTGCATCTGCACCTTTCTTTCCTTTCACTTTACGCTGCTCTTGTTATCTTTCAGGAGAAATGAGAAAAAGGATGGATACTCAGGATAAGCATGGTCCATACGGGCGTAGTAGAGTTAGAAGCAGGAGCCAAGGGACTGAGGCCTTTAAGTTTGAGGACTAGAGGTTCTAGCAAACAGGGAAAGGCTTGGGTGCTCTCTGAGTGCAGAATGGAGTATGGAAGGGGTCTGTACCTGACACCTGCTTTATGATATTCTGACATTCTCAACGTGGAGAATGCTTGGCTAGTTTCTTATGTCTCTGTCTTCTGATCTCTATTCGAGGATAAGAGCGGCATCTTCTTCATTGGGTTTTGGGACAGTACCGCAGGGGTTCATGGGCACAGAGTACAAGGCGTATGACTAGCACTTGCTCCCATGGATAGGATACCAGCTTTCACTTTTTGCATTGTCACTGTCCTTGTTATTGCGCCTTTGCTGTTATTCATGGCTGATCCTTAAGCATCTTCGGCCTGATTGTTGGCGAATAACCCAGGTCTGGGAATCAGAAAGCCAGGGCGGAGTCTCAGGTGCACATGACCTTGAGAAAGTAACTTTGTTCTTCAAGGCCTCAGGCTCCACCGCCCTCTACCATTATAGAAAATCTATTCCCCCAGCTCCTACTTTGTGGGAGACTCCAGAGCTCCGTCTCATGGAGTCTGTTGGTCCTGACAGTGGAGGAGGCAGCCCTGGTTTACAGCCCACAGTCCACTCGGAAATCCATTTTCCTCACTCAGCATAGATGTTGAAGTGAGACTGACTTGGTGTGTTTGTTTACACCCCTTGGGAAAGTTATTTCCCTTTTTACTTAATTACCTAAGACCCAGACATTGCTCTGCAAAAATTCCCTTCCAATACGTTCTGTAAAGTCATCTAGACTCCCTCATTTGGTGCTTTGATTAAAATGCACAGTCTTCCCCAGGCTGCAGCACCAGGCTAAATAATTGCACCTCCGGTGAGAAAGTCAACAGAACATGCAGGGTTCAGAGAGGAAGATAAATAATAGGATCCAAAGCCAGCAGGAAGTTTACACTCCAGCACCCAGGCAGAGTCGTGACCTCCTCCAGATGATGCTGGCTTTAGGCTGCTTTCTTTTCTAAATCTCGAGCATAATCCTGAGCCAGAACACAAGTCTTACCATCCACCCTTAGCAACGCCATCTCTGTTTCATGGTCTGGGTCCCGGGAAAGGAAGGACAGCCCTGGTTGTTGCTCATCTCCTGCCAGCGTCAAACTTGATTTTCTTTTCCCGCCTGATTTCCTTGGTTGTGTTGCACTTGCGCAATGAGCATGTCCTGGGTGCAGGGCATAGTTCTTAGGTTCCCAGTGCTGCCCCTGACAGGATGGCAACTTTGAATCAGGTCCCACGTTTCTCACTCTTTGGCGACCCTGTCCTTAAACATTTTTTTAACCTTTCCTGACCTCTGTTGCCCTCCCTTCTTCTTCTATAAAATGAGTTTGACATGTTAGTTAGCTTTCTGTCAAACACACCTATAACACATGCTTGCACTGTGACCTTGAACAGGTGCTACCACCTTCCTGAGACTCAGTTTTCGCATTCAGAAAAGTATCTCAGATTCGCTATGCAAAGTAAGTCATTTGAAATGATGTGTCTAATGCCCAATCTAGAATGTCAGACAGAGGTCGCACTGTATGGGGACAAATGGTATGAAGATCTGAAAGGATCAGGGGGTGGGGTCCCAATTAGGGTTGGACCCCATCAGATTTTAGTTCCTGACACTGAGTAAGTTACTTATCTTCTGTGTCTGTTTCATGACCTGTAAATAGAGATAATAGATATCTATCTTGAACGATGTTAAGAGGGTGAGATTAAATGTGGTGATCTCTGTAACACACACATCACCCTGACTGGTCTAGAGTGAGTGTTCCCTCCTTGCCCATGCCTCAGGGTGGAGGATAATGATCTAGTTCTTAATGAGCTGCCTCTGCGTTCCAGGATGGAAAGCTCAATTGAAGATGACATCCCATGGACTGCAGCCCATGATCGCTAGTGTGATGGTTAATCTTCAGTGTCTACTTGACTGCATTTAAAGTCACCTGGGAAATGTGCCTCTAGGTGTGTCTGTGAGGGCATTAGCAGGAAGATTTAACAGAGATGGGAAGACTCACTCTGAGTGGGTAGACTCTGAATGAGCTCGGGTTCTGGGATGGATACAACGGAGAAAACAAGATTAACATTCATATGTTTGTTTCATGATTGTGGGCACAGAGTGACCTTACTCCCCTGCTGCCATGCATCCCTGAAATGATAAACTGCGCCTTCAGACTGTGAGCCCTTCATTCCTTAAGTAGCTTTTTATCAGGAATTTGGTCACAACCATGAGGAAATGTAACTAATACACCTAGTATTTCAACTCTGAGGCATCAGAATTCGAAAACCAATAACTACACTAACAGATTCTTTGTGAATTTTTCATTCTTGTTTCACGAGGACCTTGAAAAGCCAGAGTGAGAAAAAAGACAACTATCTGATTGCCTTCTAACTTAATACCCTTCCTTTATCCCAACTTCTGTCTGTCCATTCCATCCATTCATCCATCCATCTACCCACCCACCCACCCATCCATTCATCCATCCATGCACCCACCCAACCTCCTATCATCAATCCACCCATCCATAA
>NC_022014.1:31906262-31917825 GCF_000317375.1 Microtus ochrogaster
CATCCATCCACCCACCCATCCATCCACCCACCCACCCATCCACCCATCCATCCACCCACCCACCCAACCATCATCCATATATTCATCAGAATGTGCTGTACTACATAAGATGCACATCATATAAAGCCCACATAAGAGCTTTTTTCCCCTAGAAATAAGCAGGGATGACAGAAAGAGTAGAGTTTAAGAGAAAAAGGGAAATGAGAAAGTGATAAGAACTCTGTAAAAAGGAGAAAAGAAACAGGGTAGGACAAAAAGGGAGTGGAAGGTTGGTAAGGGCCTTATCCTCTGTAACTGATGAAAAGCTCAAAAGGAAAGAGTACTGATGTTGTAGGAGAGAGAGTGACTGATGATTTTGTGACCTTGGTATTAATAAAGGTACTGGAGATCCAGGTTCCCTAATATAGGAAATGACCTTAGAGAGGAGATTTTTCAGCTCATCCATGGGTTGAGTGGGGAGGCACAGCTCTGAGGTGGGTAGATGTGTTGGTAAGAGCCTAGGGGAATCATCATCCAATGGCCTCTATTTTCTTATCAGAGAAAGAAGAGAAGGGAAAGGAAGAAGTCATGTAATAATACTTTAATCTCTGGATTGGTTTCATACTAAGTTATGCCAGGCAAAAAAAATAGATGAATGAGTGACTGGGAAATACATTAGGGCTGAAAGATGATATTTGGGCATCCTCAAGGTAGGTTATTATGTATTTGAAATAACCTTGCATATTTCTTTCCCAGGAAATTCATTGCTTTGGTGAAGATCCAGGATAGTGAGAATCAATAAGGGTTGTTCCACTCTCCTGGGGTAGGTCTTAGGGTAAGAGGAAGAAAATAACTGGAAGAGATACTGGGGAGTAAGGACGGTAAGATGTACCAGAACATAAGCAGGTAAGAAATGGGGTAAATCTATGCAGCAGGCGATGATCTGGGATAATGCTCTTGTGCCCTGTAAAGATTTGTCACTTGGTTTAATGAAATGCTGATTGGCCAGCAGCTGGGCAGGAAGTATAGGTGGAGTGGCTAGACTAGGAGAATTCTAGCAAGAGGAAAGACTCAGTCTGCAGTCACCAGCCAGATGCAAAGGAAACGAGAGGAGAATTCCTCACTGATAAAAGGTACCAAACCACGTGGCTAACATAGACAAGAAGTATGGGTTAATTTAAATGGTAAGAGCTAGTTAATAATAAACCTGCGCTAATAGGTCAACCCATTTATAATCAATATAAGCCTCTTTGGGGGCTGAACAGCTGAGGGACCAGGCAGGACAGAAACTTCTATCTACAAGATGGAAATCAGTAAGATGTTACCACAATGGACTTGGGTTATGGGGAGGGGCATCATTTTTAGAATTGGCTAGTTATGGGTGAGAGGAAATGGTTGAAACAGAGCCATGAACATTCTCTTCTTAGGGTGATGAGGGGATGAAATAACTTGCATGGAAAAGTCTAGGTATGGCTATGGGATGAAGGGGAAAAATGCTGGATGAGAGATGGTCCGAGAACCAAGAGTTTAGGGTTTTTCAGGGATTTCTTTGTGGAAAGTGAAGTCACCAAAAGCCCTAACTGAGGAAGCACTGCAGAGGGTGGCAGTGATCGGGGTAGGTACTTGTAATAGTAAAGGGAATAATCTGGGGTCTAGGATGACTACAACACTATGGGAAGTAGTGATTCAATCTAACCGTGTGACCATCAAAACAGGAAGTACATGGGTGGATCCACAATGGCCAAGTGGGAGAGGGGAATTGGAAAGAACTGGATGACTCACACCTCAGAGGATGGCAGGAAGCTGGGTCTTCACAGGGAGAAAGTTTTGTGATTGCTTTTAGAGGCAATTCTGAGCACGAATCGATCCAATGTCCTCCCATTTCTTTCCTGCGGATGCTCTGTGGAGGTGTCTTTTCTTTGACCTCAGACTCTCCTGAGTGTAATATACCATAGTGGTTACAGACATGGGCCTTGAAGTCCAGCTGCTGTCTTGACTCAAGTCCCATGCCTCTAATATACTCCTCATTGACTCTGTGATCCAGAGCTAATTAATTCTCTGTGCTTCAGGTTTATAATCAGAATATAGGGCTGGTGGTGTAGCTCAGGGGTATAGCAAGCCTGACATTTGGGGTTCAATCCCTAGTATCTAAATAAATAAATAAGCAAATATAAAAGAAAATTAAGTGGTAATATGCTCAGTTATACAGTTGAAAATAAAAAGGAATCAATGTAGGTTCTGTGCTTGGAACAGGCCTAGAATAATAATGTGCTTAAATGTGTTTGTTTAATTTAAAATTACTATTTGTTCTCAATATGATTCCTACTGTGTTAAGACAGAAAGATAGCTCAAAATGCAGCTGGAGATGCTGGTAATGACCTTGATCTTCTAGAGGACTCAGTGGGAAAGTTTGGGAAGTTAGGGGTAGCCAGATTAGGGGTACACAGAAGCCTGAGAGAGGAAAAAAGAATGGGCATAAGTTTGGGAATTCCTGTTGCTGGGAGAGAATGCCTGGGTGAAGGAAATCTTACCTGGACAGTGCAGTTTCTTCTGTTGGTGGATATTAACAATAATAATAATAAGTAATAATAACACTACAGTGTGGTTCATCCTCAGCCTGGAAAAGCCTCTGTTACTCGCTTTTGGAATAAACAAAGGCTTTTCCTAGAGATAAGTACACTGTATCATGAGGCGTCCTAGCTGCCCCTCCCAGCGTCTCACCCTACACTTTTGGAAATCCAGTTAATTCTTGGACAGACCCCTTGGGAATTGCACCAAGAGTGTAGGCACACCTCTGGACTTGTGATTTGTCTTGCTTGTACCTAGTTGTACCTGTCGCTCACCTCAAGCAAGGCCGAGATGAAAGGTGTTATAGTGCGCTCCCAGAGCCGTGTCTTCTGTTGCTTGAGCAGATGTTACAGCTGTAGCCATAGCCAGAGATGCTAACAGCCAGCCTGGCTGTGTGTGTTGAGCTGTACAGCTTTCTTAGAGGGCAGCCAGTTACTTCCTCCATTGGCTCAGCGCTCAATCATCACACACAGGGCTCTCATAGGGTCTCAGGTTGTGTTGTTTAGCTGTTTGGAAAGTTAATGGAAACCTCTTGTCCTACGTGGGTCACAGACAGTAGAAAATTACCCCAGAGGCATATACTGCTCAGGTTACATGTTTTGTTTTGTTTTTTCCAAGTTGAGGGAAGCAACTGCAAGTTTCTAGGCTAATGACTGCCTCCTTCCCCTCCCTGCTTCCCTTCCCACAAAATCAGGGGAGTCAGCCATATTGACTCTCACAGTAACTGGGTTACTATGAGGCCATCATTGGCTGGGATTGAGTCACGGTATTGCACCAGGATGTATCATGGACCCTCCACTATGCTCCTCAGAAGCCTTATCTTTTATATTGCGAACTGGCTTCTTGTGGGCATTGAAATTTGGAACTTAACTCACTCAACTGAAATAAGGGAATATTGGAAAGCATGAGCAGGGTAGCAAAGCATCCTGAATGATTAATGTCTGACTACATGGAATCCCCATGTGTAGACCTCTGAGCACATCTAAGCGCTTCCGGGCTATTGGTGAGAATAAACAACTTACATAAGCTCAAAGAAGTGGGGGGGAGAAAAGAGAAAAGATGAGGGGTAAAAGGGCCTAATTGTTACATTATATTCTCCTTGGAAAACTTAGACCAGGGGAGTGGGAGGGCCTTGCTCCCATCCTTACCTTGTGTTTGAGAATACTGTGATTCTTGGAACGGAAAGCACCGAGTTCTTTCCCAGGGTGGGAGGGAGTTTCACAGTTCCTTTAATCTTTCATGCGGTAGCAACGCCAATTATCACCTGCTGGACTCTTAATGGTGTGTGTGCAAGTAAGCAGGCAGTGAAACGTTGTGGCTCTTTGCCACGGGAGTGTAAAAAACAGAACAGTCACATGACAGAGGATGTATTTCTGCCCCAGACCAACTCAACCCCTGACCATCTGTGACCTTGAGTGAGTTATTTAACCAATCCGTGCCTTGGGGTGCACCTCTGTGAATCTGAGGGGAGCAGTTTTCTTTCACATTCAATCAGACAGCATTGTGGGAGTGCTTGGTGCAGGTCACTGGGAAGATGCCCCTGAGTCTTTCTGTTTAAGACGTTCACAGTAAAAGATCTTTAGCAGAAGGAGCCCTGGGGGATGCCCACACAGGCAGTCCTAAGAGACCAGGCTCTGACATGGACTTTCAGTTTCTGGGGAGCCTTCTGAGACCAGCACCATCAGACCCCTTGGAGAGCGAGGCTGTTTATACTCTGATGAGAGTTAACTGCACTGGGAAATTCCTCCACCTCACAGGGTCAGACTTGTAAAACTGTGGCTCTCATAGTTGTAATTTCCCATGTGGAACAAACAAAGGAAACTTCTTTGGCTGCCGTTCTCTGTCTTCTTGGGTTATTTTCCTTAGGGAGGAGAGCCAATCAGGCTGCATTTTCTAAAGCAGTCCACGGCAAAGCTTTCTTTCTCTTTAACAAGTCTTTACTGGGCATTTCCCACTTACTGGGCACTGCTTGGGATTCCACAGTACAATGGTGGTCAAGATTCGTCTCTGCCCTCCTGTAGCTAACCATGCAAATAGAGGAGATGAAGCAATGACGGAACCACAGTGTGTTAAATGCTGAGCCATCCAGGGAAGCTCAGGATTCCTTGGGAGCTCAAGGGAAGGACAATGGAACCATTTGGAGGAAGACTTGGGAATATGTCTGAAAGAGAGCTGTGGTGTGCGTGTTTGTTTTCTCTCTTCCATAGAGTGAACACTTACTCTTCAATGCCCCAAGAGTCAGAACCTTTAGGAAAGATTAGGTTGGCTAATCACTTAAGTGTATTGCTAGCTAGCTCTTATATCTTAAATTAACCCATTTCTACTAACCTGTGTATGGCCATGTGGTTGTGGCCTATGGATAAGGTTCCAACTGGCATGTGTCTCCTGCGGTGACTCCATGGCTTCTTCTTGACCCCACCTACTCTCTCCTCCTCTATCCTCTTGGAATTCCCATCTTGCCTTATTCTGCTAAGCCACTGGCCAAAACAGCTTTATTCATTAACTAATAAAAGCAAGATGTATACAGGAGGACTTCCCACACCACACACTGACTCAAGACAATGGTACACTTTCCACAGGACACAGAGGCCCTCTGGGAACTATAGTTTCCTTCATTTTCCACTTCCACGATTTAGTAAAGCAGGCTCTAATTTACCATGGATTCTTTCTATTAACTCAGTTTTCTAAAAAAGTAACTTTTGTGAACTGTGCCATGGGACTCCAGTTGCCCTTCCTTCCTAGGTCTTCCCTCTGCCCGTGTACAAATGTTCTTTGTGAAATAGTCAAGAATGCTGGGCACGGATCTCTCGCTTTATCTGTGGGCAGCTGGGATAAGATCTTATTGATGCCTGCAGTACAAGAGTAACTGGGCAACACTCTCACAGATGTCCTCTGTCATAGACAGTCCCTTTCCAGGGAGTTACCGTGCATCATAGAACAGGAGGCCCTGGTAAATCTTAACCTCAGGCAAAACTGAGTGCTGTCCAGGATCTTGAAGACTGGGCACAAAGAGCCCGTTTACTTTCTTCCCTGCTTAACAGGCGTGTCCCAGGTCTGGATGCAAGTGTGTGGCAGATAAGCTCTGTGAAAAGTCATCCTATTCTCTGTGTCTCTGACTTTGAGCCTCTTACCCTCTGTCTCTAGTTCTCATCATTTTGAGCCAATATAATCAGGACAATGCTGCTCAGTGAGTGCTTCTGTTACAGAAGGATGCTGAAGTCAATTCCATCCAGAAAGTCCACTGTACAAGTGGACCAAAGCCCACTGCCAACTCTCCGATTGCTTCCTTGGCCTAGTGTTTAGAGGTGGGGTCTAGCTATATCCAAGAGCATGCTCTTAGGCCATGGGGTGGAGAAAGAACCTCCTGACATTTACTACATTGTTTGGCATGTCTTCCGAACCTTTTCTTTCTCAAGGCTGGCATTAAAATTATGTCTGTTCTCCCTTTTCTACTCTCCACAACCCACCTCCCTTCCCCTCCAAACTCTGTCCCCCTCTCCTGGAGCTGAGGTATTGGTCTTCCACGGTCCCTGACTGGGACTTAGTCAGTACATCTGATTGTCCCACTGAAATTGATACTTTGGTTTGGTGTGTGTTGCTAGCTTGAAGTCAGGAGGCTGAGGCTGACTACCTTCCATGACAGTCAGAATTAATTCTTAGGGGTAAACCATACACCTCTAGCTTGCCCGTTTCACCTGAGAATCACACAATCTTAGACCTAAAATGCATCCTCTGACATCATTGGTCCCAGACTTTGCAGGCTGTTGACTTTGCCTTTCCTCCTTCCTAGACTGGATTTAATCAGCCATCTCTACAAGGGCACCCTCATCTATGCCCTTAGCCTCCCGATTCCTTTGCCCTCCTTCTACAGTGGTGTCTCACCACTGGCTACAGTGTTGTGTCAATCTAATGCCTGATTTCTCCCTCCTTGCCCTGAGACTGCTGGACGATGCTGGGGAGAAATCACACAACCACACTGAACTGGTTTCATGATCTATTTATGAGCTCCCAGCCTCAGCCAGACTGTCAGCATTGCTCAGTCAGCTCTGTCTTATCTCTCTTTGCCTTCTTTTCAGTGACTGCCCCTGACCCATCTCACAGCTCCCAGCCCACCCTTGTCACTTGAGTGCGTGCCCAGGTAAAAATCAGAGGCGGATTTTTCCGTGTGTGCTCTGCTAATTGTGCACTTCTAAATTTGGCTACGTCTTTACCTGTCTGTACTTCCTTCATGATTACAGCTGAAGGATTCTTAGTCATCACCGTTGTGGGCCTGTCCATCATGTGACGACTTTGCTTCCTGATTTTTTTTTTTTTTTTTTTTTTTTGTCTCTGAGTAAAGTTTAATTCTCTCTACTGCCTTTCTGGGCTTTCTCTCATAGATGGCTGTCCTCACTTTCCCCTCTGCTTATAGCTGTGCTTTGCTGAGTCCAGGAAGGCCTCAAGGACAGACCAGACTGGAGTGGCAAGAGAATGAAGATCAGACAGACAGATAGACAGACAGAAAGGTTGACAGATACATGGACAGATATACTAAGACCAGAAAGCCCAAGCTTCTGGAGAAACTACAGCACTCTACAAGGTCAGTGTCTATTATATAGAACTGAACAGAAAGGCGGGGCTATAGACAAGGCTGGACAAAGAGGCAGGGCCATTATGTACAGATAAACAAGGAGGCAGGGTTTATGGAGTATGTTTGGATCAATGAGACAGACTCAGCAAATCTTGGTAGGAGCACCCTCTATAGGGTAGCAGTCTGTAGGCTGTAACTATTCAGAGAGAAATCCATTGTGGACATTTTCTGCAATACTGTCAACCCTTGCAATGTGTCCCCCAAGGAAGGTTTGCCATCCCTCTGAGCCTGAGACTACAGGGTCTTTGACATGGCTCTGCCTCTGTCAGTAGTACACCTTCACTCAGGACTTATTTATTCAGGGCTATCTCCACTCCCTATAGCACCTGGTTGCCCTGTGCGTCACTTCCTTGCTGTCCTAACACATTGTGCTGTTTACAAATGGTAGGCTTGAGGCTGTCCCGACTGGAGCTATTCTATTTGGACAGCATGTTTTCCCTAATAGCCAAAATGATTGTTGGCAATTTTTAGAAAGAAAATAATTTAACATACATGCACACTGTTTTTATTTTATTTTATTATTAATAAAATGCATTTTTCCCATGTGCTTTTCACATCATGTATCTTGATCATGTCCATTCCCCATCCCTTCACATCTGCCCCCTGCCTCTGCACCTTCCACCCAAATAAAACAAAATTCAAGAGAGAAAAGTGAAGAATTTTTTTTTTAAAGGAAAGGAATTAAAAATCTCATCATGGAAGCTGCCATGCGATCCAATAAGTCATGTCATATGCTCCTTGGTCCATATAACTCTACTTGCAAGTGTTCATTGGAAAGAATTTCCGTTCAAGTCCCCGGGTCTCCACTCCACATTTGATGCTGGACCCCACTAGGATTCTTCCTGTACATCCCGCTGATGCCCTGTGCTGAAGATCCTGCAGCTTTGGGTGTGCTGGCCAGGTTCATGGGCTCTAGCAGATCTTGGAAGGGGTGGATGTTGGGGTAGGCTGAAATAATTCTGAGTCTATGCCTGGGCTGCCGTGGCACCGGAGACCCACATTTTAGTCCACTGCTTCTTCACAATCTCAGCAGCATTCATTCTCATGGTTTTTACAGACACAATGCCATGGCACACTTAACAGATTACAATATAGTAGAAACTTCACTTCCATATGAACTGGAAAGGGAAAACCATGGGCTTGCACAGTTGTGGTATTTATTTCATCAGAGCAGCCAGAAACCAACCTGTGACGTCTCCCAGGATGTGAGTGCCACTTTCCTTTTCTTTTCCTTTGACTCCCGTGGGGAAGTCCGATCTGGGGGGCCCTGCTTTGTTCTCTCACCTCTACTGCAGATCTCAGCTTGTGACACCCCAACTTCCCATTGCTACGTCTCCACTGATACTGAACTTCCTGTGGTCCTGACGGATTCCTTCATTCCCCAGTTCTGCCACCCCCCTCAGGTTTATGGCTACTCAATGTTTACGGACCATGACATCCATTTTCTCTCTGGGCTCCCATGGCACCGCACCCCCCTAGTTTAGTTTTTCTCTTTCATTTCCCCATCTGTTCTCTGCTCCTTCGCTGGTATTTCTGCATTTCTGCACTCTTCAGCCATGCAATCCATTGACATCTCTTTCTTCTCTTGTCTTTTCTGTTCCCTTTCCGTCAGTGTGCGCCGCTTGCCTATTCCCTCTATGATTGATGTAGCTCCCTCCCTCATTCTTTCATCTAATTGGCTAATCATGACTGCCGGTCTTACTCACTTTTGTTAGAAAGACTCTGCTAGGTCTGTTTACAACAAGATGAAGCCCTAAGCCCTTCAGCCTGTGTGAGAAGACTCCTCACGATCACAGTCTACTTTTTTATTTTGAGACAGTATATTACGTAGGCCAGGTTGGCCTCTAACTCACAGGTAGCTGAATATCTTAGGGTTTCCAATGCTGTGCTAAAACACTAGGTGAAAAGCACCTTGGGGAGGAAAGGCATTATTTCATCTTATAGCTTGTACCTCATCAGCCAGGGAAGTCAGTGCAGGAACTCAACGCAGGAGCCTGGAGGTAGGAGCTGATGCAGAGGTTGAGGAGGGGTGCTACCTATGGGCTTGCTTGCCAAAGTTTGCTTAGCCTGCTTTCTTTCTTTTTTTAATTGAAATTTTTTTATATAGTACACTCTGATCATGCTTTTCCACGCCGCAAACTTCTCCCAGATCTTCTCCAACGCCCCTCTCTCCTAACTCCATATTCGTTCTTTCTCTCTTTAAACACAGGCAAACAAATAAACAAACAGAAACTCACAAGAAACTCTCTGTTTGTCTCTTTTGGCTCTCTCTCTCTCTCTCTCTCTCTCTCTCTCTCTCTCTCTCTCTCTCACACACACACACACACACACACACGCTTCACAAAAACACAAAATCAGAAACTATAATAAATAAACAAAAACAAGACAAAAAATGCCCAAACAAAGCAATTTGAATTAAAAAAAAACTACAAAAATACTATTGGATCTATTTTGTGTTAGGCATATACTGCTGGGACTGGGGACTACCCTGAAGTGAAGCGAATATACCCAGTGAGACTTTATTGGAAAAAAACGTTTTTGTTTTTTTTTCCCTTTGTAAGTGGTGTCAATATAAGGTAGCTTCATGGTTGGGGTAAGAGTCTGTGTCCACTTCCCCCTCTCAGAACTGGGGTCCCATCTGCCTTGAGTTTGTGCAAGCCCTCTTTTCTTATACACCCCACGCTCACCTGTTCAGGAGTAGTACAACCCACAATGGCCTGGGCCCTCCAATCACTAATTAAGAAAATGCCTTCCTAGACTTGCTTACAAGCTAATTTTGTGGGCACACTTTTCCAGTTGAGATTTCCTCTTCTCAAATGACTCTAGCTTGTGTTACATTGATAGAAAGCTAACTGACACACTGAGGGTGGCCTTGAATACCTGGTCCTCCTCTTTCCTTATCTGGAGTGCTATGGTTGTTTGCTGAAGAGCTTCTGGGTCATTCTCATCATCCCTTGTCCCTTAGTTCCTTTATACCAAAGCACATGGTCACAAATACATTTTAACCATCAGCACTTCTGCATTTGTTCCTTTTGCTATCCTTTGCATTATTTAGTCATTGTTTTGAGACAGAGTCTTGTTATGTAGCCCCATGCTGGCCTCAATGCTCTCCATCATCCTACCTCAGTCTCCCAACAGTTGAGACTGTGTATTTTCTTTTGTGAATTGCCTTTGAATTTTCTCCTCAATTGATGGTTGTGACCTTCTACAAGTCAGGTCTTCCTGATTGACTTAATTACATTTTTGATTATTTTATTATAGGGTTTAATAACACACTCCAACTTCCAAAGTGTCTTATGGCCATTGATTTATTTATTTGTTTTATGGCTCTTGCTTCGTGATCAAGTCTTTGAGGTTAGAGGCTGTGGTAGTTTGAGTGAGAATGCCCGTTATAGGCTCATCTGTTTGAATACTTGGTTTCCAGTTGGTGGAACTGTTTGGGAAGGATGAGGGCATGTACCCTTGTTGGAGGAGGTGTGTCACTAGCGGCAGGCTTTGAGGTTTCAAAAGTGCATGCCATTCCCAGTTAGCTCTTTTTCTCTCTGCTTTGTGTTTGTAATCAAGATGTAAGCTCTCAGCCACTGCTTCAGAGCCTGCCTGCTTGCTGTCATGCTTCCCTTCACGATGGTTATTGACTCAAACCCCTAGAACCGTGAGTCCTCAATAAACTCTTCAATAAGTTGCCTTGGTCATGGTGTGATACCATAGTACTAGAAAAGTAATTAAGACAGAGGCTATTGTGCACACATCAATTTCTTTGTACTTTCCGAGGATAGTCCTGGAACACTTGCAGGAGGCTGGTGGATACAGAGTAGAGCCAGTGGAGATGCCACATATATGGTCCAGATAGAAAAGGGCAGCAGGATTTGGGATGCAAGGAACTTTGTGCAGAGAGCTGCAAACGTCTGTGTCAAGTGGAACGAGCACTGGAATCGTTCACAAGCTATCCCTTGCTTCTGGTATTAGATGGAGCCACATCTAACGTGAGACATTCTCTGTTACGGCTTTGTGCCTGTCTGCTGGGAAGGAACAGATCGGATTATCTTCTTCCCCCAGGATAGTGAACAGTAATGGGGTCAATAAGCGCTGACTGAATTTTTCACAGCCCTCTAGGGTGAAAGTTCCTTAGAGAGTTGTGTGGGCTGCATCCTTGGGACAAAGTGACCCTAGTCAAATCAGGTGTTGGCTCTGGGAGTTTTCAGGACAGATGGAGGTGTGGAGCTCACAGGCTGCCCCACTCTTCACATGCTTCTCTGTAGAAATATGAGTGGTGGGGCTGCCTTCCCAGCACCCCGCTGCCCGCACGGCTAGCTTATGCCCGAAATAACAACACACAAACTGTATTCATTTAATCACTGCTTGGCTCTTTAGCTCTAGCCCTTTTCT
>NC_022014.1:31920618-31930037 GCF_000317375.1 Microtus ochrogaster
AGAGTAGAGCATCATGTCCCTCCAAGGCGTCTGCCCCTGAGAGGAGAGCTGTCGAGTCTCTGACCTCACTTCCTCTTCCGCCCAGCATTCTGCTCCTCCCACTTACGTTCTAACCTATCAGGTCAAGCAGCTTCTTTATTAAATCAACCAATGACCTTCCTCCATCACTTCTCTGAACCAGTGTTGCCAAATGAGCGTCTCTCTTGTTTAAGGAGAGTATTAGTGGTGTTTCCGTGAGGGTCCAGCAAAGCTTCTTTCCTTTACCCTTCAGCTTCTTTGGCTCATTTCTGCATCTGAATCCTTTGTGCATACCACCCCCATAGTGACTGTCAGCCACACAATGGACCAGATCCTCCACTGAGGATTTAACACATCAAGCTGTATTTTATGCATCCTATTTTAAAGCCTTCGGAAAGATGGTAAATTGTTATCTTGTTAAAGTGTCTGTGTCAAGTGGAGGCTGCTGGGAGGGCTGGGGTTATCAAGCTAAGGGTACCTGGAAGTGTTTGCATTTTATCACCCTTTATTTATTCATTTATAAATGCTGTTTTTGAGCAGCTACTGTGTGCTAACCTCTCTCTCTCTCTCTCTCTCTCTCTCTCTCTCTCTCTCTCTCTCCCTCTCTCTCAAAGAGATAATCCAGCTAACATGGAGAGGACTACTGGCATCCCCGATAGAGGAACTATTGGCAATTTATAGTGAAGAGACAAGCCTAATGCCATTTTAAACCTAGGCCCTATCTTTGTCTAACCTAGCAGGCACCCCACCCCATGTATCTGTGACTGCCCAGAGACTTGAGGACAGCAAATCAGAAGTTAGACAGAAAAGATTTTTGTTTTGTTTTTTAACAGTTGCCAGGTGGTTTTATGGAAAGTTACAAAAATCCTCTCTTAACTTAGGATCAACTATCCCCTACCCAATTCTATAACCGCAAGGCATGTAACTCCCTGCTAGCATTTTTTTTTCCTTTAAATACCCCCTGCACTGTGAGCTTGGGCCTTTCTTCCTCACCTACTGTGTGGGTGCAATGGGGTGCATGAGACGGGGCCCCTGCTCACAAGCCTGTACAATAAAGAAACCTATGTAATTGCATCGGAAGTGGTCTCCATGGTGGTCTTGTGATTCAGGTATAGCTATAGCTGTTGGGAGAAAGTCAGTTTTGTTTGAGGTTATGGTCCCTGCTAGGTCATGCTCCAGTGGAAGCCATGCATGCAAATTAAATAAGCAGCACAAATTGGGCTTGGAGAGAGAGAGAGAGAGAGAGAGAGAGAGAGAGAGAGAGAGAGAGAGAGAGAGAGAGAGGACACAAGGTTGAATGGGTTAGGAATGGGGGATGGGTTTGAGGGAGTTGGGGATCAATATGACCAAAATACATTTATGAAATTCTTGAAGAACTAATAAAAACTCTACCGTAGCCAACAGCAGATGCCCAGAGCACATGGTAACAATGAGCTTGTGCCATTTTTGGTTTTTTCCTTTTGTTCTGTGACCAGGAACTCTCATGAGATCTTTAAAATATGCTTTATTGTCAATAAAAGAGCTTAAGAAGGGAGCTGGTTGTGCCATCAGAGGAGAAAAGGGTCTGAAGCAGCAGTGACCAGGCTTAAAAGATGGCACAGACGGCTCAGCAAGGCTCAGGGTCCTCTGTTGCCTGGCCTGTCTGGCTTCTAGTCAGGCTGGGGTATCTCGACACCCCTGCAATGGCTCAGTTTCGACCCCTGCATCTCCTGACCTTGTCTACTCATTGGACAATGAACTTGGACTGGCAGTGTTAAACTACCGGGCAGAGGACCCCTAGTCTGACCTTAGAGCTACCATTAGCAAACTGTGTGCTGTGGGCAGGTGGCTCAGTGGAGCTAAATTCATCCTTCTCATAAAAATGTAGAATTTGGATGACATTAAGGATAAGAATGCATGATATCTACATTCTCCCTCAGATGCCTGGCAGCAGGGACAGATGGTGTGGGTACCCCAGGCCTAATTGGCCCTGCTCCAAACCAGTATCGTTTACAGATTTATTCAATATTTATTTAGCTGAGGAAAAAGGGGAGGTTGGAAGTAAGTGATTTGTTATTAATGAGCGCCATATTTGCTAATTTACTTCAACCGGGCAAAGCAGGATGACAAAATAATTCTCCGAAATGGTCCCTTTGGTATGCCCTTGGTCTCACCTTAGGTGTGCCAGCTCTGTCACACAGGATTTCTAAATGCGAGGTGACTCGGGAGAGGTATGCTATAAACACACACATAAGCCCTTCCTTCCCGCATCCACAGAGGACATATCCCAAGATCCCTAACAGATGCCTATGGGTATTGTTTTTTCCTATACATACACATTTATGATAAAGCTCAATTAAGAAAGATGGCATAAGAGGGCATAGTATGATATTAGCACCAGTAATTAACAGTAAAGTAGAACAATCCTGACAAGATAGTCTAATAAAAGCTGCACAAATGTCATTTTTAATTGTTTTGGTAAGGGTTGTGTATACAAGGAAGATACACCGAAAGGACATGGTTCGTATCCCAGACGGGACAGTGTGGGATTTCTTCCCATTACCCACAAAAGCAATGTAAAACTCACAAATTATTTATTTCTGAGAACCTGCCATTGGTATTTTTCAGATTTTAGTAAACAGGATCATTGACACTATGGAAAAAAGACAAGAGGAGGGAATAAGAGCTGTTATACCATGCCCCTGTATATGGCTGTTTAAGAAATTATGCGTGCCAAATATAAATTCCCTAAGCAAAATACACCCAGGTTAAGCTTTGCCTACAAGCCTTGTTGTTCCAGATGCCCTTCTGTAGGCAACCATTGGTGGCTTGAGTTGCTCCATTTTTCTTCCCGAGTTAAGGGCTAACTTGGATTGTCAACATGGAAAAGAGACCAGGATGCCAATGCCTTAATCCTGTTGGGGGAAAGTGGTTTTAGACCCGTGGCCAAAAGGATTTACTGATCTCTGCCTTCTGAATTTGACAAAATTAGGGACATGGGCTTGAGTATGACTGTATATCTCACCCAGAGGATTGGACTGCAGCCACTGAGCAGGGGACGTGGGACTTTTCCACCAGGTGATGGGTTTGATCTGAGAAGAGGGGAACTTTCTCAGTCCTGTCCTCAGATCCTTCCCTCCATTGCAAGTACCAGACAGACTGCCCCCTAACTATGCGAAGAAATTTCTGTAGGAAAAGAAAGGCCAAGGGTGGTATTCTCACGGAAAGCCCCTTACAGAAGAAAAGGCTGGCTGGAGGGCGTTTCTCCTAATAGAAAGCAATATTTATATCTAGGGGGAAGAAATAACAATCCTCCTTTCAGGTGAAAAAAAAAAAAGCCACCCTCCTCTTTGGTATCTGGTAACAATGAAATCAAGACAGTTCTTGAACCTGGATGCTGATCACCAGTTTGTGTTTCTAACCACCAAACCATTTTCACTGCTAGCTCCAAAGTTTCTTCTGTAGGCTGTGGTTTCTTTCTCCCAACTCAGCTTTGGTTACTTCTACTATTTTTTTTTCTTTTTGAGACAGGGTTTCTCTGTAGCTTTGGAGCCTGTCCTGGAACTAGGTCTTGTAGACCAGGCTGACCTTGAACTCACAAAGATTTGCCTGCCTCTGACTCCTGAGTGCTGGGATTAAAGGCGTGTAAAGGCAGGTGCTACCACCACCTAGCTTTAATCTACTATCTTTTCTTTTCAATTAAAAAGTCTTTAGAATTATTCCTTGACAGTTTCATACTGTATAATATATTTTGATAATATTGGCTCCCCATTGCCCTTTCTAGTCCAACTCAACTTCTCATAAGTCACTTTTTTTCAACATGGGGTATGTGTGTTCTTTAGTTTAATTAGAGTTGATTCCATGGGTATGAGGGAGTTCATTCACTGGAGCATGATGGAATATTAATCTGTTAATTAGTTGTCATAATTCCTCTTTAGTTTTTCAACTTTTGTTTCAAAATTGCTTTCTTCCTGTTGTGTGAATTGTTTTGAAGGAAGTCTGTTTCTGTTCACCCAAGAGAGAGCAATGGCAGAATGCCTTCGTTAGGTTTCTATTGCTGTGATAATCATCAGGACCAAAATCAATTTGGGAAGGAAAGAGTATGTTCACGTTACAGCTTGTCTATCATGTCTCTCGTGAATGGAAGTCAAGCCAGGAACTCAAAGCAGGAACCTGGAGGCAGGAACTGTTCTGAAGACTATTTCCTGCTTTGTTCCTCATGGCTTGCTAAGCCTGCTTTCTTATATTACCCAGGACCACCAGTCCAGGCGTGATACCACCCACAGTAGCCTGAGACCTCCTACACCAATCACTAATCAGGAAGATGCTCCCTACTTTAGCCTACCGGATAAGCGGACGTTTTGTGAGCAGTTATATCACCAAGGACTCTCCTCCTCCCTGTCAGTGTTAACTACTTATCTATCATGAGCTCCCCCTCCTTCCATATGGACATAGGCTCAATTCCTAGAGCCCAGTGCTGGTGGTCACAGTTGCTTTCATTCAGGACGCCATCTTGAGGAAACGGCCACACAGCATTTCATTTGGTTTCCTCCTTTCAATGCTTCATTTGGTGATTTGACCTTTTCTACAACTGTGTTTTCCTACAAGACCAGATTCCTGTCTTAAACTTTGAATTCACCCATTCAGCTGTTGTTAAAGTCCAGGCATCAGTGTTTTTTACATTCTTTCAGAATTTGTTCCTTCTACTGACTTGATGCCTATTTCTTTTAACTCACGTGTAACGCAGAGTCCTACCGCTTTGTGAAGTTTATTGGGAGAGATCAGGTGAGATGATTCAGTGGATTGTTAGAAGTCAAGGAAAATAGGGACTGAAGTCCCATTACAGAGCTTCCCTCTCTGATGCTGCTGGAGCCTTGTTGATGACTTAGATCTGTCTATTTTCATTTCCCATGGTTGCTAAGAAAGGTTACAAAGCAAGGAAAGGCTTCAGTACTTAGAAATATCTCCATACATCTGCATTGTTTCTCATTCCCAGTGTATAGTTTAGGAGGGTATAAAAATCCAGCTAGGCAATCCATTTAAATTTGGAAGTCTGTGTCAATACATTCTTGTCTCTGATGCTGCTTGTAAGAGACCTTTCCTATTTCTTATTTCTTTTTCCTTTTTATTTTCCTTCCTTTCTTTTTTAAAATTAACTTCTTTGGGAGTTGATTCTTTGGGAGTTTCACATCATGCACCCCAATTATTTCTCATTTCTTATCCTTACTATGTGACTTGTTTTCTTTCCATCTCTGGACACATTTAGATCCTTTTCTTTGGTCTTAGAGGTTCTAAATCTCAAAATGACTTTTTGTTAGTCTTTTGGCATTATATTTTGCGGACCCCTTTAATCTGGAAGCCTTTCAGCTGTGAAGAAAGTTTTACTAGAATTTTCTTTGTCTTCTTTGCTGTTTGAAGTCCAGGTATTTAGAGAATTCAGTGTCTGATAAACACATGTTTTTTTCCACTGCTCTCTATGTTTTCTTCTTCTTTTGAGAGAGGGTTTAGGTAATCCAGGTCAGCTTCAAACTTGCTATGTGGCCTAAAATGACCTTGACCTCCTGACTCCCTGACTCCACCTCCCTAGGATTATGGACCTGTTTACTATGCCTGAACTGTTTCCCCCATCTTTATTTTTAAGTCCATTTCTGAGACATTTCCTCAACTTTTTGCTCAGTTTTTCTTATCAAATATTTTAATTTCTAACAATTCTTTCTCCTTGGAAAATTCTTCTGTGGCTTGCATTTTTTTCTGTAGGCTGCAGTTTGCTTCACTAAAGAAACATAAAGACACGAAGGCAGAGAGCTTTTCTTGAGTCATCTCCATGTCCTCTAGGTTGTTTATAGTTGTGTCGTTCTCTTTCTGTTAGAAGAACTTTTATTTAATGCATCTGCTTGTCTTTCTCTGCTTATTCCTTTCGTATGGTAAAATGCACATAATATAAAAATTTTAGCCACGTCTAGGTTACATTTTAGCGTCTCTAAATGTATTTACATTTTTGAGCAAACGGCATACCATTTATCTCCAGATGGGTTTTTTTATTATTTATTTATTTTTATTTTTCCAAGCCAAAGCTCTGTACCTATTAAGTACTAAATCCTCGTTTTCTTTCTTCCAGTCCTTAGACAACTTTAAATCACTTGCTTTATAAATTCAGCTTCTCTCAACATCTCCTCTAAGTGGAGTTGGTATCTTTTACTCTTTTTGTGCCTGGATGGTTTCAAGTTATAAAATGTCTTTAAGGTTGATCTGTTGGAGCATGTATTAGAATTTCATTTTACCAAATAGTGTCTTGCTACATAGCCCATACTTATCTTAAACTTATAGTTCTCTAGCCTCAGCCACCCCAGGTGCTGGAATTATCGGCATATGGCTTCACAGTCAGGCTGAGTTATATCTGGTTGCTTGTACATAACCACATTAAAAGAAAAAACAACATTCTTCATCAGTTGACATTGGATTTGCTTCTGTCCTTTGGTTATTGGCGATGAAGCAGCTATAAACACAGGTATACAAATGTCTACGTAAGTCCCTTCCTTCAACTTCTGATTTACTGACTGAAGTGAGAAATAAAAGCAAAAAGTGTTAGAGATGGGGTATCTAAGTGCTTGCCACTTGCCAGGAGTGCACCTCAGAGAGCCAGCCTAATGCAAGCAGGCTCCGGCTTTCGTCTCTGTATTTAGCAACTAGTGTAACATTTGCCATATATGGCCCAGCACCTAGGATGTTCTGGAACTTTCTGGATGCATGGCAAATGCACAGCACCTTTCTCCACTTTCAAATGCAATTTCCCCACACTATGATGTTGCTCTGGTAATTTTAATTGTAATTTGGGAGGTTAGGAATGGGAGTGTGGAACCTTTGTACTAAAATCACACGGAGGTTTGGATTTGAATATGCCTCTGATACTTTTCCTTTCTCTAGGACCGAGGACAGACACTTTTTTAAAAAATGAAATAAAACCATGTAGGTATTGTATAAATAACAACAGTGACTTCTTTTCAAGCAGCAGCTTCTAAGCGTGCTGCAGAATCCCAACGTGAGCTGAGAACCTGGGTGTTGTAGAACAGGCTCAGATTCTTGCTTGGGGGTCTCCCGTAGATGCCCCTGCACTGACACACAGAGATCTCCAGAGCTCTGCAGGTTTCTTAAGGCCAAGTTCATTATATATATAAAAATTTAGTGCACTTCTTTGCTTTTTGAAAAGTAAGAGTGGCTTCCACTTTTGCTTTCTTGTAGACAGGGTCCTAGTACCATAGTGTCGATGATGCTGGCTTGGGGCAGGGGCGGGAAGGAGAGGAAAAGGAAGGGGAAGAGAGGTGAAGGGAGGGGAGCAGAGCCCCTGCAGCTGCTGGGGCCTCAGCCTCTAGGAGAACAGGAATGAGCCATTGCCATTCCCAGCACGGTGCCTTCTCCGGCTGCGATGTGCGGATATGGAGGATGCTTGCACTGGCTTCTAAATCGTGTTCTTCCTTCTAATCTCCTTTTTCTGCTGCGGGGGATTTATGTAAAAATCTATGCGTGTCTACTTAAGTTCCGCTCCCATTGATGCTATCGGTGTTCATTTATTTACTTTACAAGTTCCTAGACGGATTATGCAAGATTGGGCAGTTTTTTTTTTCTCAAAGTCTCCACTTTTATCAGCAGAACGCCATCTGCCATCATTAGAGAGGTGTCTGCCGTACAGTTGACGTCCCGCGCACCAGATTTGCATAAGACTTTGCAAACTCTGCTAATGAGTATGAGTTGGGCTTGTAATCAGACAGTGATTATTAAACCCACCCAAGTCTAATACCCTTATTGAAAGCAGCGATGCAGGCCCCAGGGGAAAAAAAAACTGACCTTGGCTCCTCCCCCTTCATCCTTTGTCACCCCCCCCCCGAGAAATCTGACTTTTCTTAACTCTTTTATTTGAGTTTTACTAAGATGAAATTTACTAACAATGAACGCTCAGATCTTAATCTTGCTGTGTGACGAGTTCTAGCAAATGTGTATTCACTCTTGCTACTACCAGCAGCTGTCAAGATCTAGAATGTTCCACCACTGTAGTTCGTTCTTTATGCTCTATCCCAACCACTTCTGCTGTACAGACAACTTCTGCTCTGATTCTTCTGTCTGGCAGATGCATGTCTCAAGTTCTAAGCCTTCTAAATTAGATACCCATGCACCCTGTGTTCTGTCGTGATTTGCACCAGTGGTTCCTTCAGGTAACTGCAGCTTGTATTTTTAACTGTTGTATAGCCACACTATTCTATTTTATGATACTTTTTATTCATCCTCCCACTGATGGGCACTTATTTTGCTTCTGGCTGGGGACTGTCCTGAATGCCATCGCCATACATGTATTTACTCAGATTTTTTTTTTTTTAGTCGATACAAGGTTGTGTAACTTGGGTAAATACCTAAGAACTGAACAAGTGTCAGGGGGCAGGTGTGCCCTCACAACGCCCGGTGCATTGATTTCTCGTTGTTGCACCAGCTCCTATTAACAGGATCTCTTTCCCCTGTTCCATTTTCTGAGCATCGAGTTCTAGTTTAAAATAGACAGGCACAACATAAATATTCATGTGATAATTAGTGTCTGTAACTTTAAAATTTATTTTATTACTTATTTCTGTGTATGTGCTTGTGCTAGTGTTTGTGTGCGTGTATGAGCGTGTGAGTGTGGGTGCCTGCAGAAGCCAGCAGAGGGTGTCAGATCCCCAGAGTAGTCTTATCCAAAACATTAGCATATCATAAAGGATTCAGACATTAAAAAGATAAAGTAAGGGGTGATCCCCTTGCCTTCGCCCTTGCCTCCTGCCCCCCATCCTGAGTCTAGATGGCTGCTGAGCTACTGGCAGGTCGGCATCTCAGCACCTCAGAGCCTGGCTTTGCAGAGCAAAGAGAGCCACCTGGAGATATGCAGATCTGCGGCTTAGGACAGTGTTTTAGCTGAAGTCAGTAAAATGCCTCGTTCTAATAAAATAAGGATGTCACAGTTTGATGACAACTAGAAGTCACATGTCTTGAGAAAGGAGTGTTGTGGTGTAATTTACTCCAAGACCTTACCATCAATATTCATAACATATATACACGATGTCTTCTATTAAAATACATACAGCTGTCAACAAATTGTACAAATGTCCATTATCTAATGACAATTTTTATAGTTATCAATAAACCTTGAATATCATTGCATGGTAATATATATACACTTAGTTCATTAAAATGTATTTATTTATTTTAGTTAACATAAGAAGTGTTGGATTATGTTTTGGCATTTTTTAAAAATATTTATTTATTTATTTATTTATTTATTTACTATGTATACAATATTCTGTCAGTGTGTATGCCTGCAGGCCAGAAGAGGGCACCAGACCCCGTTACAGATGGTTGTGAGCCACCATGTGGTTGCTGGGAATTGAACTCAGGACCTTTGG
>NC_022014.1:31930212-31934676 GCF_000317375.1 Microtus ochrogaster
TCTCTCTCTCTCTCTCTCTCTCTCTCTCTCTCTCTCTCCAGACAAATACGTATGTGTGTGTACCTACATGTGGAGGCCAATGGACATCCTCATGAGCCATCCAACTCTTTTCCTTTTTAGAAAACAAAGTCTCTCACTGGCCTGAGATTCAACAAGTCATCTAAAGTGGATGGCCAGCAAGCCCCAGAGATCTGCCTGTCCCTGCTTCCCTGAGACTGGGCTGACAAGTGCTTGCCAGCACAGCAGGCATTTTTTAAAAAATGGGTTCTGGGAATGGTCCTCAGGTTCTTGGGTTTACAAGGTGAGATTCCTACCAGCTGAGCAATCTATCAGCTCCCTCGATTTGGTTCTGCTGACTCTCTTCCTCCTGTTTTCTCTCCTCTATTACTGGCCCCTCCCACTTCAGTAACCTCCTTTCTGTTTGTGACAAGAGTTCTGTTGCTCTCCCATCGTCACTCCCTCAGCACCTCTTTCTCCCCCTTTAGTCATTTACTTTCTAACTTTATAGTCTGAACCAGTACCCATGCTCACACATGTACATATATGAGCATTAAACACTAAGATCCACATGAGACTGAACATGAGCTCTGTCTTTCTTTTCTTTCTTTGTCTGGGTGATTTGCTTAAGATGATATTTCACAGATGCATCCATTTTTCTTCAAGTCTCATAATCTCATTTTTCTTCACAGCTGATTAAAGTTCTATTGTGTATAGATGCCTTGTTTCCATTATCTACTCGTCTGTTGGGGGATATCAAGACTGGATCTATTTTCTTGGGAAAATAAATAAATAAATAAATAAATAAATAAATAAATAAAACAATAAATATGAGCATGGTAGGATACAGAACCAGAAGTCATTTGGTACTTCTAATTTCAATGTTTGAGACACCTCCTCTCCCTCTGTCTCTCTCTAGTGCTGGGAGGTGAACTCAGGGCCTCACACAGGCTAGGGAACCTACCACTGAGCCGCCGCCCTAGCCCACTCCTGTTGTCTCAGCGGTAATCATTGCGATGAGGGTGAGATGGAGATGGATTCTCAAAGTAGTTTTCATTGTTGCTTCTCTGATGACTAAGGATGTTGAAGGTTGTTTGAAAATGCTTTTTGTCCTATTGCGTTTCTTCTTTTGAGAACTGTTTATTTCATTATCCCATTTATTGATTGGCAGTTTTGTTTTGGGGTGTTTATTTTTGCAGCTCTTTATATATTCTAGATCAAGCTCATGTCTGAAGTATGACTGGCAAAGATTTTTCTCCCCTTCTGTGTCCCCCACTCTGCTGTAAGTTTTCTTTGTTCTGCAGAAACTTTTCTTGAAATTTTTATGTAGTTCCATCTGTTAATCTTCAAGAGTTTTTTTCTGTTTTATTATAATTCTGCCCAGAAAGTTTTTGCTGTTCTGATATCTTAAAGTATATTTTCTATGTTGGTTTTTTTTTTTTTTGGCAATTTTAGTTTTTAAGTTTGACTGATTTTGTACAGATTTGCTTTGATCTTTGATTTTAGTTTCTATCTTTGACCCATTTTGAGTTGACTTTTGTGCAGGGTGAGAGGATATGGGTCAAATTCTACAGGTGAGTGTCTAGTTTTACCAGCATGGTTTGTTGACTTCTGGCTTTTATTTTGAAGTATGTTTTTGATAGCTTCGTCAAATGTTAGATGGCCACAGTGGTGAGGGCTTATCCCCGCCTCCAATATTCAGATATTATAATGCCTCTAGAAGGGTTCTTTACTTAGGATTGCTCGACTAGTTGTAGTATTTCTTGACTTAAATGAATTTTTAGACCTTGGTTTTTCTAGTTCAGAGCTGAATGCCATTAATATTGATGGAGAGCCCATTGGATCCACAGACCCCTTTTAGTACTACAGTTATCTTCACAATATTAATTCTGCAGTTCCAGGGGCAGCTCATTTTTTAAAAAATTGCTACATGTTTCATTATATCTGCAAATTTAATTTTATTTAGATTATTTTTATATTTAAAAATGATTCCAAATATTCTTAAGTGTAAACCTTTTAAATGCATGTAAGTATCATTTTTTTGAGAACTCCTAAAATAACAATCTCTCTCTCTCTCTCTCTCTCTCTCTCTCTCTCTCTCTCTCTCTCTCTCTCTCTCTCTGTGTGTGTGTGTGTGTCAGTCTCTATCTTTTGTGAAGCAGCATCTTGTTCTCAGGCTGGCCTTGAAGTCCTGAAAATTCTCCTACTTCAGCCTCCCAAGTTCTGAGGCTATAGCTACTTGCCACTATTTCAGGTTCTAAGGGAAGAGTTTCATCCATATATATATATATGAATATATACATATATATTCCTTAAGTTATCCATTTATGACTCCCATTTATGACTCCAGTGAGCTTCACCATAGAATATTTCAAATACTTTTCTGTCTGTTGCTTGATATTTTCCTGTGTGAAGAATCTATCTATCCTATTCTATCTATCTATCTATCTATCTATCTATCTATCTATCTATCTATCTATCTATCTATAGAAGGGATATTGCTATATAGTGCCAACTAGTCTGGTCTCTGGGGTTATAGGCTTCTACCACCTTGCTTGGTTCAGAGAATTTGTTTCTAAGTTTTATTTATTTTTGCTAAGTTGAAGATATTTTGGTCTCTTCCAAAGAAGGTTTTTCTGAATTCTAAGTTATAGGTATATACATTTTTATTTCTGTTAGGTTTAACTTATTGTGCATTTGGTACTTATTTTTGTCAAAGTGATGAGACAGGGTTTCAACTTTATTTTTCCCTATTGGAATCTGACTTCATGAAAGAGAGTCATCCTTCTTGACTATCTCTCATGTCCTTGAAGCGGTACTAGTTGCTATGGAGACAAAGCAAACAACAAAGACAGGGGTCGTGTTCTTCTTCTTATATTCTAATAGATAGTCATAGAATGTAGACTAACATTTAAACAACATATTGATTTGTGTGTGTGTGTATGGTGCTTAGAGAATCTCGGAGTTTTCATTTGCTAAGCAAGTGTTTTTACCACTGAGTTACCTCCCAGTCCAAGATTCAACTTTTTTTTTTTTTTAAAATAAAATGATTAATTGAATAGGGTAGATTCTTATGCTGGAAAATGATACTATGAATGGATGGTATGACATTTCGATATACTTTTGATTGTTGAGGGAAGTTCTCTTTGAAAGCTCGACATTAGGAAATAAGCCAGAGCTAGCCAGCAGATGCCTGAATGTTAGTTAGGACCACTGATGGGCAGGATGTAATGAGCTGGCTTCCTTAACTTCTCCTAGTCATACCTCTCATATGAAAACAGAGAGAAACATGAACATAGGTAGGCTTTCCTTTGTCCAGTTCTGCCTGTGTGCTGAGCCCTGGTTCTCAGCTCCGGCAATTGTTTCCTGAGCAGTCTGACTAAGGGTTTATGTCATTTGCAGCCTTCGAGGGAACATAAATGACAATCTTTAGAAAGATCCTTTAAATTTCAATTGGCACATAAAAATTGTAAAGGGAATAGTATGATATTCAGATACATGTGTTTATTGTGACCAGATCGGGGTGATGGGCACACCTATCTCTTGAACATTTGCAATTTGTTTGTATTGGGAATATTCAAAACCTTCCGAGCAGCTGTTTAGAGCTATACATCTAACTGTTGCCATACTGACCATACAGTACTACAGAATGCTAGCCCTTACTCCATTAGCCTGTAGCCTGACTGCACTCCGTACCCAGGAGCCATTTTCTCATCTGCCCTACCTTTTCCAGCCTCTGGATATCATTGTTCTCCACATGTATGAGGTCACCACTTTACTCTCTACACATAAATGAGAGCATCTGGTATTAATTGAGAGATAACCTTTTTTGTTTGTTTTATATTATATATATACATATATATACACATATATACACATATATATATGTGTGTGTGTGTGTGTGTGTGTGTATGCGTGTTTTGTCTGGATGTATGTATGTGAATCCATGTACATGCCCGAGGTTAGAAACAATCCTCTGGAACTAGAGTTATGGATGGTTGTGAGCCACCATGTGGGTGCTGGGAACTGAACTCAGTTCCTCTGCAAGAGTACTAATTGCTCTTAACTGAACTGTCTCTCTGGATTCAAAGATTTGTTTTGTTTGTTTGTTTCTTTCTTCTCTTTTTCTTTTCCTTCTTTTCTTTTCTTTCTTTCTTTCTTTTTTTTTTTTTGAGATGGGCCCAGGCTGGCATCAAACTTACTTTGTAACTGAGGCTATCCTTGGACTCCTGACCTGACTGCCTCTACTTTCCAAGTACTAGGATAACAGGCATACACCGCTAGACAAGACTGTTGGCAATATTAAAGAAGCTGCATTGGAGACTGTTATGTGTCTCTTCTTCCCTTGTTGAAATAAGAGCAGCGGGGGCTGCGTCCCCAGCATCCGGCCGCCCGCACGGCTAGCTTTATACCCAAAATAATTACACGGAAACTGTATTCTTTTAATCACTGCCTGACCCATTAGTT
>NC_022014.1:31937490-31942281 GCF_000317375.1 Microtus ochrogaster
AGCATCCTGTTCTGTTTTCTCCGCCTACCTAAGGGTTGGCCTATGAAATGGGCCTAGGCAGTTTCTTTATTAATAAGAAATCATTCCCACATCATTCCCTCCCTTGCTTTTCCAATCCCCTCCTCTTTTTCTCCTAATCCCCTCCTCTTTTTCTCCTTCCCTTCTTCCTTCCTCTTTTAGAAGTAAAGGCTTTTTTTTAAAGTTTATTTATTTTTTTATTTTATGTGCATTGGTGTGAAGGTGTCAGATCCCTGGCAACTGGATCTCCAGACAGTTGTGAGCTGCCATGTGGGTGCTGGGAATTGAACCCAGGTCCTCTGGAAGAGCAGTTAGTGCTCTTAACCACTGAGCCATCTCTCCAGCCCTGAAGTAGAGACTTTCTATGTAGCCTAGGCTGTCCTTGAACTCATGAACATCAGCCTCTAGAATTACAGCTGTGTACCACCATTCCTGATCTGATATCATTTTGAGCAAAAATTCTCAACCGGGCTTTTGTTGTATTGAGTGGCAATGCCTGTCACAAGTGTATTCCCTGACAAGTACTTATTGTACAATTATCCCATTCTACTAATTAAAAACAAAACAATTGGGGCTTATTAAATTATCTTACAGAAGCAGAGTAGCTTAAGATGAAATACACCTGGATCCAAATTCACACCACTGCCACTCTCCACTCTGCATCATGACTTAGAATCAATTATTTAATCTTTTCCTTTTCCTCAAGGTCAGTGTATTCCTCAAAAAAAAAATAGGAGCTGATATCGATATGAATAATTGCAGCCCAAGTTTGTAAACCATGCATCATAGCTGCACAGAGTTTATTCTGAAGCTCCTTAGAAGCAGGTTCAAAACCCATGTAACTAAAACAACGTTATGGGCCAGGTGTGGCTGCACACACCTATAGTTTCTCAGGAGGCCAAAGCAGGAGGATCACTGTGAGTTCAAGTCCAGGGAGATTCAGGACAGCCAGAACTACACTGACACAACCCATCTCAACACAACAAAGAATACAAAAACAACTTATAAACACTCTGAACTTGTCTAATTTTGGCATACACAAATTCTTGTCTATCTAACAAAATAAACCATTTGTAAAATGCAGTTGTCAAAAGGGCTTGTCCACTGTTTTCTGAGACGTCGTAACTTAACGAAAGACATCAAAAGGCAACCAATCTTAGGCAGCCTTTCAGCCATTTGGCGAGAGGCGATCAGATGTGCCCATGTGGGGTGAATGGGACCCTGCTGGTGATGGAGAGGTGGGGAGGAGGCAAGCCTTCCCAGGTAGCTGAAGACCACAGAGTGGAAGCATGGAGGTGGGAGGGAAGCTGGCTAAGAGTTGATCAGAAGTGGGATGGGCTGAGATGGCAACACCATTAAATCAGATCTTTTTTCACTCGGATTTATGAGGTTGGTAACTTCTGGGGCTGTAGCCTCATGTGCATGGTGGGAGATGTGGCAATAAGTAAAGGTTTCCAAATGAGTGACGTGCACACTGGACCCCAAGACATTGCCCATGATCGCTGCCTGAAACACATCTGCTCGGGTCTGACATGACCATATGGTATAAGCGGCAGTGTTTTTAATTGGACATACAAAGTTTTCTGAGCTTATCGAAACAAATGTTTTAATTATGGAGAAAATATTTTTAATACTTTTCTATAATTCCTCACTCAGCATGTATGTTTGGATCATTCTGTGTCAAAATGTTTGAATTTAAGATTGCTGTTTGAGTTGTTGGCTTGAGTTTTATATAAAAAAATCACATGAGTTCTGACTTGGGATTAGGACAGAATTTCTAACAGTTTCTGAAATAGCTTTAAATATGCTTCTGTCATGCTGTACTATGTCTTTATATGGATTGATATTTCAGCATTGGGGACTATAAAATCAAAATATTGATAACCATGAGAACCTATGCCGCGCAGTACCAAATACTCAGTAAAAAATACAAGCAGGAAGGGGTTGGAGAGTGGCTGCAGAATGGGGACCAGATATCCTCAGCCACCCAGAGCTAGACAGCAGTAACAGATGTTTGATGCTGCAAAGGTGCTGAACAGCAGTGTGTGTGTGCTTTAAAATGAATAATAGGGTTGTTAGGGTGTCTGAGGCAGAAGGGTACTTGGGCAGATTGATTTGCACCAAGGAATGCTAGAAGAATCACACCACACAATAGATCTCACACAAGAGATTTATTGGGGGAGAGGGGATACAAAAGCTTTCTGAGCGAGGGTGGAGGAGGAAGGAGAGAGAGTGAGTGGTCCATGATGGCAGGGACCTCTTAAAGGGTACACATATTTGGTGGACACCTTTTAAAAGGCACGTATGTTGTATTTGTCGACTGGTGATGATGTAGTTGCTGATGCCAAGGCAGGCTGGGGGAGCACCTGGTTTCTCACAATGATGATTTTTGTGAAAAATATGTCTCCAGTATATGGAGATCAGCCCAAGGTCATGCAGTAAGCTGAGGAAGAGTCAAGTTCCCTGACATAGCACTAGCACAGCCACAGAGATGTTGAACATTGAGGACACTGTAGTGAAGGACAGGGTTAGTCCTTCGTTGTTGTCCCCACACTAAGACACCTTTCTGTGTCCTGCTGAGTTTTCTCTTTGCTTGGGCTGGGCCAACAGACGTCCAGAAAGCACAGCAGCCCAAGGCCACACTGTCATTGCTGTTCTCCCGGATAACAGGCTGCAGCTGGCTAGCTCTTTCTGCGCCCAGAAGCTCAGACTGCTGAGGACTTTGGTCCAGTCTTCTTGCTTTCCAAGTTAGTACCCCTTCTTAGACAGCCAAAGACCTTACTGTCAGAAGATGGTGCTCAGCCTGGAGGTCTGTTTTCATGTGACCCTGATTCTCTTCTCTGAAGACAGAGAATCAGCTTCTGAAATAAAGTCACCTACCATGAAAGAGAGCTGGGCGGGTACTCATCCAACCACAACATTTTTTACCCAGCATTTTGTCAATCATGATCTCTTCCTCAAGTCCTCGCTAACCATCCCTTGATCTTCTGTATTTTTGTCCCCAACATTCTTAACTTCTAGAGCCTTCTTGGTTGCTAAATAGCTAGGGTGAATCCAAAATGGTAGCTCAGTTGAACTACCCAAGGCTTTATCTTCCTTATTCCACCCCAATGCATCCTCTGGGTGAATCTGGGAATTTTACATGATTGCGCATCACCTCCTTCTCTCCGGAACCCAAGCCTGCAAGAGTCTCCCCAAGGGCTGGGTACAGTTTGATTAGAGTGGGGTTGGAACCCCACTGGGAATGACCATTATATATCTGAGAGTCAAGGAGTCATTTAGCTGGACGTAAGAAGCAGGGGCATTTAGAAGGGTTTTCATTCATGTTTCGCCTCTTTCCTCCTTGTCTTGCATGGGGCGTGTTCTATGTACAGATTGTGAATGTCCACACACAGGCACTCTGAAGAAGAGTGATCTTCACAAAGCATAGTTTGTACTCCCCGAAGGAGTGCTATTGGGGAAGATACGTAATGCATCTCCTAATATAGCTATTAGACCCATAGCAACTGTGGGAATTGGTCTGGGGCATGCTCTATACAGGCAAGTCCAACAAAAGAGATTGGATAAACAATGACCTCAAGCGATCAAGCGAGAGGGATACTTTACAAAATTTTCCACACAAGCTTAAGCCTTTCATTTATAATCAACAATTTTGATCTTTTCTTCTTTCCTTCCTTTCTTGATAGATTTGTTGATTTTTTTTTTATCAATGCTAAACAGATAGAAACTAGATATGCTCAAAGCAGGTCCGCATGAATTAATTTATTTCCTCCTGACCCAGAAAGGGAGACTCTCTGGAGCTGGGTGAAAGGTTTCATGCAGCCTCATTTCCCTGCGCCAGAAGGCCTAGGAGCTAAGCAGTCCTTTCTGAAGGTGACTTCTTTACTCCCCCACTCACCACCCCCCCCCAAACCCAAGCCACGTGGCTCTCAGGTTTCTAAGAGAAGCTGAACATCCCTGAGTTTAGCCCAGGCACCCCACAAAGCAGGAATTCAATGCGTGCAGCAGATCCTGCCTTGCTTAATGCATTCAGCTCTTTTGTCCTTTAGGGAAAGGCTGTGATTTAAGCTGAAATGTCGAGGAAGGGGAGGGTGGGGAGGGAATGGTTACTCATGCCATATAACCCCCTATCTCCAACCACTTAATAACTTGGCTAAAATCCACAATCAATACAGAACCATCAGCCAGACTCCAGCCCCTTGATGCCTCTCCAATCAATCAGCAAGACTTAGCAAGCCACCGGTTGGAATCTATGTCACTTAAAAAGTGTGGATTCCTGGACCAGTCCTACAGAGACTGATGAATTCCCCCTGGGCACTTTGATTAGCTTCCATTTGGAGAGTAGTAGCCTATTGACAGAAGCCCAGCTGGTAGTCCTTCCAATGTATGCCTAGGATGAGCAGGCACTTAGCACACGAATCATTCATGTCTACATTTTTCTTGTCCAACATCACTCTTCCATCAATTAATAGTGCATTCCCCCCGTGGAACCACAGTTAAGAGAAGGAGACCTGTCAGATGTGCTAAGCTTATTGTACTCATTCCTTCTGCATTTATTATCTCACGAGGTCCATTATCATTTTAATTTCTTAAGCAGTTATGATCGGGTCTCAGTTTTCATATGAGGAAACAGAGGTAAGGGAAGGATGACCTTTCTCTTTTTTTTTATTGAGAAAAGGAAAAAAAAAAACAAGTTTCCACCTTCCCCCAGCCTCCCATTTCCCTCCCCCTCCTCCCACCCTTCTCCCCTCCCACCCTTCTCCCCCTCCCCCC
>NC_022014.1:31942469-31944773 GCF_000317375.1 Microtus ochrogaster
CGGAAAAAGCATGGGATAAAACTGGTCTCTCTGAACATGGCGAACAATGAGGACTGATGAGAAGCCAAGGACAATGGCACGGGGTTTTGATAATCTTTCTCTTGGATGGAGTTGAGTGATCCCTGGGCTGTGACAGGTCTAAGACTTCACCTACTCAGGAAACTACCCATATTAATAGGGCCAGGAAGGAGCTTGTGGGCTCCCGTGAGTGGATCCAGTGTTAGCTGCATATCCCCACGGCTAATGCTTCAACACTTTCAGCTCTATCATTAAGAATAGAGTCTTTCACAGCTGCTCTGATTTCTTCCTTTAGCCTCATGTGTCAAAATCCTGTATTCACAGGTGATAGTGAGTCTGGCCCATCAGTCTCCATAAGGTGCTTTTTAATCCCATGTCTCTCACCACCCACTCCCAACTCAAGGAAAGTCATCTGTTGTGACCTCTGGAACTCCTGACTCTTCACCTGTGAAATCTGTGTTCTCAGCCTTCTCTCTGGACACCCAGTTTCTTCCTGCACTAAAGAGGACTTGGTCTTACCAGCTATCTCTTCCACATTTCTCTAAGTAAAGCCCAGGGGTTCACCTAACCCTTCATTTTAGCTGCAGCTCTCTTTGCTCCTGTCCAGACCTGCCTTCATTCCACCTTCGTTTGGCCCTCATATTATAAGTCTGTGTCTGTGCTCACCTTTCAGGGTTGTCTTCCAAACATGGCTCCACCTCATTCATGGTTCTTTCCAAGTGCCCTCTGAGGAATATTATGTTCTTGAATTCCTCTGCTCTGGTCTTCTGTTTCACCATATCTTGGCCATTTATGGTCACAACTAATGGCATTTCCAGCATCTCTATTTCACACAGCTCTGACCACCACCTTCTACCTTCTACCTCTATATCTTACATAGAATCCTAGCAATCCCTCGGTGTGATGGGAGCATCATCTAGTATGCCAGTCCAATCCTTTTCCTGCCTATAGCATCTTGATGTCCTAGCTTCCCGTGGAGACCAGCTGGAGGAAAGTAAGGAAAACAGCCAATTCTTGTTTTGATTTCCGGCTTCGAATGTAATGCTATCAGCAGTACACTCTTGCCTCCCTCGTTTGCTTACCCTCCTTCTGGCCAGGAGACTTTTTGATACCTCCTCCCCTCACTCCCAGATCTGTCGGACATTGTCACACAGCTTACAGTTCTGCTTCTTATGTCACCAGGGAAATGGAGCCATCTGAAGAGAGGGTTTTCTCAAACCCCACCATCAACTCCATCAATATACCTGCACCATGCGTTCTGCTGTTTCTCTGGACACACCGGCAGGGTTCCCACCTCGTCCCTCCAACAAGTCCACCTTGCCTGGCATGCCTTATCAGCCCCTCTCCCTGCTGTTGTTTGCGGTATCATTTCCCCTTCCATAACATGCTGTTACTTGTTCCACATGGAAGAGCAAAGCCGTCAGCTGGCTCTGCTTTCTCGCTGTCTACTGTCTCCTTTCTCCCTTTGGATTTTGGCAAGGGCCTCGACAAGACCATTTTCAGTGGGCTGATTGGAGGGAACACTGGACTAAAGCTTGTTCAAGCCAGAAGCTGGTGGCAGTAAGCATAGTCACTCTCTTCCAAGGCGTTTGCTTCAGGGGGCTCAGCAGACCCTGCACACTGACAAATTAGTCCTTTTAAATCTAGTGAGTTATGGTTACAGGGACAGAACCCAGAGACAGTAGATTTCCATTTATCTGTTGCTTGTTAGAAACTTCGTACACTTGACAGCTCCAGAGGACAGACACGGTAAGACAGAGAAGTTGATCCTACCAAGAGTTCTGGCCAAATGGAACAGAAAGAGGTAAACAGAGTGGGGTGAGCACTCTGAGGGTTTAATTAGTCACTGGCAAGCGAACGGGGCTCTGACTTGCCTTCTCTTGTCCTGGTCAAGTACTTGCTAGATCCAAATCACAGATACGCACAGCTTTGTTTCCTTAGGTCCTCTCACTAGACTTGAGAGTAACTTTGGGACTGTATGGGGACTATGATGGTTTGATAACTCGTATTTGTCTGTGAGGGGGTAGACAGTCACTCTCTAGTCCACTGCTGCTGTCCATGGGCCACACATGATCTACTTTGTGAGTTTTCTAGGGGAACCTGATTTTCAAGACACTGAGAAGTAAAAGTCTTCAAAAATGCTATAAACCACAACCGTCAGCTGAGTCTGATCCATGAATAAACGTCCTCCCAACTCTCCAATCATCCATGGGCAAATGTCCTCCCAACTCTGCTGTCCTCCTCAGGCAAACGTCCTCCCAACTCTGCTGTCCTCCTCGGGCAAAC
>NC_022014.1:31944873-31959266 GCF_000317375.1 Microtus ochrogaster
GGCAAACGTCCTCCCAACTCTGCTGTCCTCCTCGGGCAAACGTCCTCCCAACTCTGCTGTCCTTCTCAGGCAAACATCCTTCCAACTCTGCTGTCCTCCTCAGGCAAATGTCCTCCCAACTCTGCTGTCATCCATGGCCTGGAGAATTCCCAGGACAGTACCTTCCAGTCTCCTCATCTCTACATGTCTATCTAGACTCTTCAGACCTCTGACAGATTAGTATTATGTCATGGCGGCACACATCTTTAACCCTAGCATTCAGGAGGCAGCTGTCTGTGAGTTCACTTGGTCTACGAAGCCATTTCCAGGACAGCCAGTGCTGCATAGTGAGATCTTGAGTCAAAAGATGAAAACAAAGACCCTCAAACCTAAGTCCCCGACAAACTGCACCTGCATTTGACCTCTGGTCTCTACAACCAGGAACACACATATATGCATAGACCTGCATATGCTTATATACAGAGAACAACACGATGATTTTCATAACTAGCAGCCTGAGGTCACTTGCCTAAGGCAGAGGATGCTGGTTTATAGTGTTATTTCCAGAACACAGAGACCTAAGCTGCTGAGAGACTCAATCTGAGTCCTATGAGCTTGGGATATCTTGAACTGAGGACGGGAAGAAATGGAAATTGTATGGTGCTGATGACCTTATAGGGAAGAAGGTGACTCTCTAAGTGGGACCTCTGTACGGTTGGGGGCCAGCCTTTAGGACTTTGCCTGGCCCTGCTCAGTGGTAGGCACATCACAGAGATTCAAAAGACGTTGTATGGACAGAAGAAAGGATGGAGGGAGGAAAAGGAGAGAGGATGAAGCTGGGAAGGAGCTGGGTAGAGAGGGGGTGTTCATGGAGGCTGATCCTGCATGTGGAGCCTTGCCAAGTTTGTGATAAAGTCTCTTGCTTTTTGGTACAGGACAGGGTGGCTGTGGTAGAAACTAGGTCAATCTCTTTGTAATATTTCTAAAGGGAAACTTGAAGAGAATTGTTTTTTTTTTTTCCTGGCAGACAATTAGGCAGGTTCTTATTGTTCCCATCTAAAGCTTTTCCTCCTATCTGGAGGGAAATATTTTGCCCTCCATGGCCATCTCAGTTGTGAGCCAGAGAAGTCATTCAAGAGAAACGTGAAACATTTCTTTGAGAATGACCATATAATTTAAAGTCTGAAATGACTACATTAAGATTTTATTTAATACTGTGCTTGCTTTGGAAAAGGGAAAAAGGCCGAGTAGCTGGTGTGTGGCCACATTGAATAGCCAACCAGTAAGTGCTGCAGAATCGACTCCTTTTATGACATTGGACATTGGCTCTTACAGCTGCCTCAGCTCTGTGAATTTGATGGGCCAGGGCTAAATGCATGGAGGGCATGTATTTCCCTGGACTCTATACTTGAAGCACAGTATAGGGCGGGCGCTCACTTTTCATCTCACCGGTGGGTACAACCCAGAGGCATTCACTGTGCGGTGTATGGGAAAGTCAGTTTAGTCCCCTCCATTTGGAGAAGTAGATGACCGTCATGCTCTAGGAAGGTGTATAATAGGCTTTCCCCCTTCTGGCTTGTGTGAATCCTGTAGCTGGCTGTATCTACTGTGCATCCGGTGAGTTGTTGGGGACACTCTATGGTCCCTCTGTTATGTGACAGATTTTCCTGAGGAGACACAATTCACACATGTCTGCCTATGCCAGAGAGGGGGCCCAAGACAGACCAATGTTCTAATTGTATCAATGTACAATCTGTTGAATCAATGAGGTTTTTATTATTATTTTTTTAGAGAAGTACAGATGAGGGGTTATTTACAAGGAACAACAATGACTCCAAGGCAGGTATATCCCTGGAAAGCCCAACCAGCATGGACAAGGGCTCCTGAAAACCTTCAGCCCTGGGACTTTCATGCAGCATGCAGGCAGCTTGATCGTCCGAATCTCTCCTTTCCTCCTTTCTACAACTGAATACTTCAGGGCCTCCACCCCCAGAAATGGTTTATTCTTTTTTATACTTCTGGTCAGGGGCTCTCAAGAATCTTTCTTTTTCAAACCTCCCCATGCTCCCTAGCCTCTATTTCTTTCCTGGAGGGAACTCTTCAGTTTGGAGGACAAGTTGCAGTTGGAGGAAAATGCCATGTCATACTCTGGAGTGGTTCTTCTCCGCCCTTGGCAGTGAACATAATGCTTGCTGAAGGAGACTGGTTTCTTACTCTCACTTTCAGGAGGAAAGTATCCACTTTCTGTTCCCACATCACTGCTGCTTCTTGTCCAGAGGAAATGAGTCTGGCCTATCCATCTGCTCAAATGGGAACTAGGCCTGTGTGGCTTGGATCCCTCTTTGACTTTCTTTTGGATTTCTCTTGTGTGCTCTCTTGTTTCTTCCATGTATGCAATGCCCAGCCCAGCCCTCTCTCCAGCAACTGTGCGTACAATCATGTGAGTGGTGGCAGGGCTATGAGCTGAGCTGTGAGGTGGATGTGGGGGAGATCATTTGAAGGGAAGCACCAAGTCTCTTTCATCACGTGACTCACCACTGATACATTGAGCCTTATGAATTTCAACTTGAGTTTTGTTTAAGTTGATTTGACACTGAAAGAGATGGGGACATAACCATTGGTGCATTGGAAGTCTAGACTCAGTCTTCGGGGTGCTCATAATCTGTGAAGAAAGGCAGGTCACAATTATTTGTGCCTAGGTAGTTGGCATTTAGGGCACGGTTGGCATATAACCTAACCAGGATTTGGAATGCATAAGATGGGGTCACCCACAGAATCTCAGAAAGGAAAAAGATGCTTGTTTTCCTTCACATGAAGAATCTAACCAACAATATACGCACATATGTATATATGTAAAAAACATATATGTGGGTAAGGCTAAATTTAAGGGGACAAGGAAGGACTGAATGGAGGGGATGGACATGAGTTATGAAAGAGAATATAGAGCTAATAGTTTTTCTAGTTCTAAATCTGTTATGGATTTTTCATTTTGATGGTGGATAAGTGCATAAAATATATCAAGTAGTAAAAATGCAAAATGCAATGTGAATCCCACAGCTTCAGAATGGCTAGTCTAATAATATAGAAGCTCATTTAGATGTATAGACTTTTGGTCTAGTTAATTTGTTATGTGATATTTATTTTATTTGAATTTTTATAATGAAGTCTATAAAAATAAAAGTAAATTGTAGAAGACAGGAAAAAAAAAACAATCAGAGACCAGGTAAGAAGGAGTCTCATGGGCTTTTGTGGAGGAGTTTGGGTCTTACCTTGAGAACAATGGGAACTCCTGTAAAGCTTTAAGAAAGGGAGCAAATAGGCGAACTACTCTGACTGTTGGTTGGGGAACAGGTGAGATGTTGGGGGCTGCAGACCCCTGGCCCCTCGACTTTCTTTGCCTGCCTCAGACCCTTTGCCTGCTGGAGTGAACTAAGCAAACCATCTTGTTTTCCTGTGCCTGCAGTTGCTCTGAGCACCAGACCTTAATGAGTTCCTGATGGCAGGGGAGTGAATTCTGGTGGGTTTTTCAGCTGAAAGATCCTGAGAGCTGGGGCGTGGCTATCAGTTAAGAATCTCTAAATAAGCTTCCCTGGAACACAATAAAGTTGGCATTCTTGTATCAAGGGTGACCCATGCCCCTGTGTCTCTGTCTGTGTGTGTGTATTTTTAAGTCTCCAGCCTAGGTCCCGGCTCGTGTCCAGTCCCTTAGCCCAGGCGCTACAGTGAGAGGAGGCAGCTTGTAAAATAAGGATGGATTTGGAGAGAATTGAAATTATTCTAGGTGAGCTCATATTAACCTGAACCAGGGTCTTGGTACTGGCCAAATAGTTGCATTTACTAAGAGATATGAAACAGGTAAAATCTAAAGGATTTTTTTAATTTGGAGAGGGAGTCAGAGAAATGAGTCCTTCATGACTCAGTTTTGTGCCTGGGATATTTAGGTAACTTTTCATGAAGGTAGGAAAACAGGGAGCAAAAATAAGTTGAAGTGGAAGGTAACACACCTCACTTTGTTGTCTGGAGTGTAGCTAGATGGGTTGTTTAAGTGAGGGCAGGGTGTCCATCACAGAGAGAGGCATGAGCTGGAGGTAGAGGATATGGGAACCATTAGCCTGCACAGAACAGACAGGATGTAGCTGGCAGGAGGCATGGCATGGGAAGAGAAGTGGATGGATGACGGGTATTTGGAGAAGGCAGTGTGTAAGGTCTGGACAAGGAAAATGGAAGCGATGGGATCACATAAAGTGTGGTCAAGGGATCAGGATGAAAACCAGGAGAGGCCGTTCCATCTGCAAGGAGCATACAAATGCATCAGAGGGTTTTGGGGAGTATTGGGGGGGGATATTTACATTTTGAGGCAGCCGGGGGTGTGGGTATAAGTCTACTCACCGAATTACCACAACTCTTTTCTGATATTCCCTCTTCCATGTTAGCCACGCTCTTGTGGTAGGACTCATTGGCTCTGGGTAGGTGGGGATCTTCAGGGTCTCTATGCTGGTTATCTTTTCATTGACTTGATACAAGCTGGAGTCATTTGGGAAGAGGCAACCTTCATTGAGGGACTGTTCCCATTAGATTGACTTTCAGCCAAACCTGGGGGGGCATTTTCTTAACTAATGATTGACATGGAAGGGCACAGCCCACTATGGTGGTACTGCCTCTGAGCATGTGGTCCTCAATGGTATAAGAAAGCAAGCTGAGAAAGTCATGGAAAGCAAGACAAACAGCACTCCTCCATGACTTCTGCGTCAGTTCCTGCCTCCAGGTTCCTGCCTTGAGCCCCTCTGCCCTTACTTCCCTCAGGGTTGGACTGTGTTGGAAAAGTGTAAATCAAAGAAATCCTTTCCTCCCCAAGTTTCATTTTGGTTGTGATGTTTGTTGCAGCAACAGAGAGGCTAACTATGACAGCCTCTAAGTAATGGCTCAGTATGTCTCTGTGTTTCTACATGGGGTAAGCCATGCTTCCTTCCTCACCCCCCACCTTCCCTCAAGGTGGTCCATTTCCTTCTGTACCTTCTCTAGCCAGTGCCCATCAGAGGCAGTCAGAGGGATTTCAGACACTAGAGTGTCTCTGTGCCCCCCTCGGCCTCTATCCTCGAATCTCTGGGATGGAGCATTGACATTTTGTAAAAGCTCCCCTAGGAGTTTCTAATGGATGGTCAGAACTGTAAACTACTGATCCAGGCAGACTCAAACCCCATGAGTCATTAACCTTTACCAAGTTAAACAACTGACCTTCTACAAAGGGAAAACCCTCTTAATTTGGAAAAGGTTGTCAACAGTGTTATAGAAAGTGATTTTTGTTTTCATGTTGAATCTTCCAGCTCTGAGATAAACCAAAGGCTTCTCTATGGCTTGGATAAACTCAAGGAAGGCTGGGATAATGCCTAGGCTGACCTGCTGGACTCCCCTCAACCTCTAGCTACATGGCAGGTGTTCCCCCTAACAAGGGCAGGGTATATATCCAAAGAGCCAGGGTAGAGACTGCAGCACAAATTGGGAGCTTAAGTCTGAGGATGTCAGATCCAGTGCATTCCATTCTGGAAAGCCCACTAGGGCCAATGTTCCAAGCAGCCTGGTTCTGGATCCCATGTTCTTAGACACGACTTCATTTGGTCAGATGGGAGGGATGGGATGCTGAGAGCTGAGAGTCTATGTGCTGTATGTTGGGAGGTGATTTTGAGATTCATCAAATACAGTACAGATGAACTAGTTTGAAACTCCTTATGAACCACAGAATTTTGCTCAGAAATGTGCTGGACCCCACTTGTGCCCTGCAGTAGCTGAAACTGGAGAATCAGACATGATTCCCTACTCCCGCTTACACAAGACTGTCCTGTGAATACTTTCCAGGTAGGTTCTAGACCCCAGGTAGTGTTCTTAAGGTTCGTAGGCAAGAGGACAAATGCACCATTTTCCTGGCTACAGGAGCCTCCAATTTTCTCCGCTTTCAACAATCAAATGAACTTTGTCCTGGGTTCAACCCAGGTTGTAATTCATCACGTCCAATCATGCTCCTTTCCCTTTGCTTTTTACCCAGACAAAGAATGCAGCGGGGAGGTCATTAAACCCTTTTTCTAGGGTGAAATCCACAGAAAAGCTGTGTGCAGCAATAACGCACTCCAAGAATTTAAGGAAATTTGCTATGCTTGATCTCGCTGCTATGAAGCCAAATGTGCCACTCTTTACAAAATAATACACAAAAAGTATTTTCAGAGCACACAACCCCTAATATTCCCTGCTGCTCCCAACAATGGAAATTGAGCTTCCTGCTTTAGTTCATATTTTTCTCAATAAGGGAAAATGTATGGACAATTTTCTGGCCCTTCCTCCTGTTTCTGGAATCTCAACCTCATCCCCAGAAGGTGCTCCAGTGATTGTCCCCACAGTTCAGTGTTTCAGCCTGTTCTCATATGTATTATCTGCATTTAATAGTTAAAAAACCACTTAGATAAACACTTGGAAACTGAGTCCGATAAGTGATTGATATATCAGTGAGGTTGAGTTTCACTTGTATGTGCCAATGCAAGCAAGTAAGTGTGTGTCTATATATGTATATATTTGCACATATATACATGTGCATGTACAGTGTTACATGTATGCATACATGTATATGTACACACATGTGTATACTTGTGCATTGTACATGCATACATACATGTGTTTGAGTGCATGGATGTGTATGTCTGTATAAGTGTGCCTGTATGTGTTTTCACATGTGTGTTCATGTGTTTATGAATACGTGTGGCCACAAGGATGTGTTAATGTGCATGCATATTTGTGTATGCCTTTGTGTGTACATGCAATTAAATATAAATGAATATGTGCCAATTTTTGTATGTGTAGGTACATATGTCAGTATGTATTTGTATGTATATGAATGTTGGTATGACTGTGTATATGTTTGTGTGTATGTATCAGTTTGTGTTTGTGTGTATCTGTGCTTCTATGTGTTCTGTGTACAAGTATAGGTATACATAGTGTTTGGTATGAGTGTATACATATGTGTATTTTATGTTTGTATGTGATATGTGAATGTACCCTTGTTCTTGCCTTTGTGTATATGTCCTGCATGTATGTGTAAGTGTACATGCTTCTTTTTTTGAGTTTGTGTGCTTAAATATGCATTTACATGCATACATATTTATATGTGCTTGATTATGCTTAGGTGAGATTTTTCCTGCAGAGACATGACACAGTACCTAGACAGGGAACCAACAATAGACCAAAGTAACTACACCAAAGTCTATCTTGGTGAACTCATGAGTATATTGGGCTTTCTCATAGGAGCAGGGATGACTCTAAGAAGCCACATCACCAAAAGTTTCCTTGTTCCCACCAGCATAGGTGACAACTCATGAAAGTTGCAACTCTGGGGAGCTCTGCTGGCAGCTTGACATGTTGGAGAGTCTCCTGTCTTTCCTTAGAAGTCCTTTCTATTTCTATATGATTAGAGAGGAGAAGCCTGTGCATCTTGTCAGTTTCAGGTTATTTCCTGAAACTTGTGAGTTGTTTGCTTTTTAAGCATTAAAGAGCCTCCTTTAAGAACTTCCAGAGTCTTAATGATCCTCTCTCCAGGAAGAATATTTCAGCTCAGAGGAAGCCATGAGTATTGGTGCATATGCATGTTCTTATGTATGCATGTGCACACATGTTTATATGTGTATGAAAATACATATGCATGACCCTGAGAATATGTTTGTGTTTGTGGTTGTCTGTGTATTTCCAAATAGCTGTGTGACTACATGTGTACTGATCTGTGTATAAGAGGTTATGTGTCACTATTCCTGGGGAGATGTAAGCAGGCACCTAGTCATCCCAGAGATGGAACTAATGATGGACCAAAGCAAGGACACCACCAAAAAACCAACTCAATGAATCAATGAATTGTATTGAGACTTACTGCAAGAATGTGTATGAGGGGCTACTTAAGGGGTAGACACAACTCAAAGACAGTTGCATCTTTAAAATCACCCAGTGTGGGTGACAACTTAAAAAAGCTGAAACCCTGGAGCTCTCTGCATGACTTACAGGCAGATTAACAGATCATAGCGGGTTCCTTCTAGGTAGTTCAGTTGGTCTCTCTGGGTTTCAGTCAACTTGACTGATTTGGGCCTTTCTAGGCAGTTTATCCTGCTTGAAAGTATCTCTTAGCAGCTTTTTATTACTTATATAAGATTGTGAAGAGCAGAGCATAGTGCATCTGATCAGTTTCAGGGTCTTCCTGGACCTTCTGAGTTGTTTACTTCCTGAGTCTTGAGGAGTCTCCCTTTAGAACATCTTGACTCCTATCAAGCTTCTGTAAAGGATGGGATACTTTATCTTGGAAGAAATTACTATACAGAACTCCACCCCTTCCTCTAGTTGTTACATTCTTTCCATCTCCTCTTCTATAATAATCTCTGCACCTTTAGGGGTATGGCACAGAAATTTGGCTATCTTCCTCTAACTTCTAGTGAGGTACCAAACCTTGTGTCCTTGCCTTTGTCCCTCCATTTCCAGAGTATGATATATTGGGGACAGGAGACAGAACCCAACATTTAGGAGCTGTTGGAGCCTAGGCATTGGGTCTAAAACCACTAGTTACAAAACCACTGATAACCAAGAACTGAACAGTTCAGGGAGATTGAGAAGAGGAAGTGTCTTGATTAGTTGCTTTTCCTTCCTGATAGCCTAGGTCAGTGGCAATTGTGTCCCTCTTCCTAGAGAACTGTTAGCAATATCTGGATACCTTTTGGTTGTGACAGCTAGGGAATGGGTCCTATGGGCATGTGGTAGATGGAAACCAGGGATCTTGACAGCCATCCTGCTGTTTATAGGATAGTCCCCTCCCAAATTAAGAATCTGGTGGCAAATGTCAACATATTAAGGCTCAGATACTGTCCAGGAAAAGGGGTGATAGGAAAAGTGAAGATGAAAAGAAGAACAATTGATATAAAAGAGATGAAAGAAACAAGAAGAGAAAGAAAACACAGTAGGAAGCAGGCACAGACTCAGGGTTCAGAAGCAGGGGATCACCTTCAGAGAAAGAAGGTATGCTTCTACCAGAAGATGGTCTTTCCCTTTACTCTGATTCTGTATGGATAGACAGCATTTGTCTTGGAGAAATTATAGAAGACATACCTTATACATGTAAAGTTACTGTGTCTGAGGGATGGGAAAGCTGTTCGACAGATTAGCATCTTGCTTTGACCATTTCAAATCTTGCTTTCCTCCCACTGATCTTTTGCATTCCTCTGCTGAGTGTTGTAGGGGAAGTTCATGGCTGACACAGCTTTGGCTCTGAACCATGTAATACAAATCAAGACACTGTCATTGGCATACTGGATAAGACCTCATTTAAGCCATTACCATGCCAAGAGAATCAGCAATATCTTTACTATACACGGAAGTGTTCATGAACAACATAAATATGCCACTAGCCTCAAGCGGTATTTCTAACTCATCTTAAAGTATATCCCCTCAATGTTCTTGTCATCCCATTACCACCAGGCATGAGGATCTCTGATGGAAAGGCGCAGTCAGTTTAGAAAGGAAGAACAGTCTAACCAACATGATGAAGATACTGTATCTGAAAAAAATTGTGACAATTACTAGATCCTTCTAGGAGCATGGGAGCAGCCATTCCAGAAAAGTGTGTTAAAGTTTAAATTGTGCTAGATTCATAATAAGTATCAAGTTCTAGGTTAACATACTTATCAACTTTATTCTCTGCCTTCTAGAATGCTGTGTGATAGAAAAAAAATCTGTCAATCAAAAATGTAGGCAGCTTGTTTCTTGGCCTTGAAATCCCAGGCAACAAGGAGCCCTCAAGCAGAGTTCAAGCAGAGGCCCCTCTTAGACCTCACCTTTGTCAAAGATGAAAGAACAAGTGTTTCATAACTTCCTTCAGACTGAGCTGAGGACCATGAAGAATATATGGGAAAAGAGTAGGCCAAGGCTGTCAGAGATTGATGACTTAGTCTTAGAACTAGTAGGTAAGGTTATTGAAGTGGATACAGTTAGAGTCAGATGTAAAGTATGAAAAGAGCCTAGAATCCACTGGGGAAGTGATGGTAGCAAGAGGGTCTGGTCTGATGAGGAACATGACACTAATTTTCTCAGGACAATTGGTTGCTTCCAGTGAACAGAGCCATTGTCATGGCCAGAATTAAGACTATAGACAGAGGACTTAGGTAACATGCCAGTACAGGATTGGCTCAAGGGAGATCAAGGTGGTCTCAGCCCTGCCAGAGTTAGGCCATTGGCAAAGATGATCTCCCTTTTTGAAAAGAGTTATGGATTCTGTATTTAATTTTAAAACTCACATTGGGGGCTAGGGATTTGACTAGGTGGTCAAGTGCTTGCCTAGCATGTGCTGGGCTCTGGGTTTCATCTTTAGCACCATAAGAATTGCATTTTGAAAACACAAGATGTGGTAGGACCTAAAGACTGTTTTCCATAGAGGATGGGGCTCAATCCTCTCGCTCTGCCTTTGGAAGTGCGTGTGTAGCCTCCTTAGGAACAAAGTGAGGATTATTTGGGCCCAAATTCTCAGTTCTAAGTAGGAATGAGCCGGTCACAGTACACTGTGAGTCGCGTGTCCTCCAATCAGCATAAAATGTTTTTTTTTTCCTCTGCTCTCATTGGCACATTAAATACATATCTACTTGCTAATGGAATTGTTATGTCTCGCACCCTGGGAGCCAGGTTTCTTCAGCCTGGTTCAGACACACCTAGCAGCATGGGCACTGAGTAGAAACAAGGAACGTGTCTCTTGCAAGGGAGGACTGCTAAAGACTGAGTGGGAAGGACTCAAGGTCCCTGGATCTGGAGATGTTATGGCTTCAAAGTCAGAGAACACTGTTTTGATTGGGGAGAGGGGGGCTCTGTGTAACTCTTGAACTACAGCCAGAGCCTCCAGTCCAGCATCGGTTTTTATTCTGCTTTCTTCTTAGAGATCTGAGCCCAAAGGAAGGTAGGAGGGGTGTGTACTTCCATGGACTGGATATGCTTTATAATGTCTTGTTGTCCTGAGGCTCCTAGAAAACATTATGAACAACCAGGGGGAGTCTTGAGTTTGGAAGCATTACAAGCTTCATGATGAAGGAGAGCAGCCTCTGGCAACCCTTTCTCTCTGCTAGGACTAGTGTGAAACAACTGAGCTCTGGGGTTCACCTGCTGAGATGCGCGGAAAGCACTCTTGCCTCACAATTGGATCCTGAGACAGCGGGGTGGAGCAGACATTGGTGGGTATGCTTCAAGACTGCCAGAGGTTTGTAAGAAGGAGGTTCAGGGGCTGGAAGCTCCCAAAGGCATGTTGCATACTAGGGTGGTGTGGGAGCAACACGAGTGGGAAATGAAATCCAGCACGGTCTTCCTTTGCTCTTGAGTGGAGATGGAGGACTGCACCTCTTGGGACCAGTTTCCTTATCTGTATATTTTATCTATTCAAGCCACGTCTGTAGAGCCCTACTTTGTGGTGTCCTTCTTCCCTTTAGGTACATATGACTCTCTGGTGGTTTAGAGTATATAGTCTCAAAGGTGTTTTTAAGCAGGTAACATTTGCTTCCTTGTGAGTTTGAAACCCTTCTGAGAGTCTTCTACTGCATCTGTTCTACGTTAGTCTCTTCTGTGGAAGTAGCTAATAAAAGTTGTGTTTAGTTCTCATCCCTTATTCTCCCCCCTTCTGAAGCCTCATCCCACCCCCACCAGATTCCTGGAGACTGCTGCTCTTTCTGTTACCCACCTACTGATTTCCTTTCGGGCCACTGCTGAGTCCCTAGGGGCAGATGGGGCACAAGTCAAGGTATCTGGTTTTTGATTTGCGTGCTTGCACATTTAATCTGCGACTCCTTTCAGGTAACATTTGCCTATTAACAGCAATTTCCAGAGCATTGATCTGAACATCTGTCTCAAGAAGGATTTGATAGTGCTTAAAATTTCATTGATTAGACAAGAAGCGAGAGGCGGGAGATGTAAGGGACTAATGTTATGGATCCGAGTCTGAGTTATTCAAGCAGGATGACAGTATTGGTAGATATGGGGGAGGAGTTGGAGAATCATGCTCTTTCAAATAAGTATTTATTGTTCAAATATTTTCTAAATGAAACATTGGTTATTATTGATCAACTCCCAATAAACTCAATTCCCTTCTTTGAGACATGCATGTTATTCTGACGTGTGATTTATTGACATTTCTCTGCATAGTTGTTACAGTTTGAGTTTGAAATATATCTCTTGAGCTCATGAGTTTCAATGTAAGGTCCCTAGTTGATAGTGCCATTTGGAGACACTGGAACCTTTACACACTGGGCGGTAATTTGAAAACCTACTCTCTCCGGGACAGGAATTGAACTAGCTCCATTCAGTGCTCCCTGCCTGAATTTATTTGGAAGTGCTAGCAATTCCAGGCTTCTTTGGATACCATTTGGGCACGGTGTTTGTGTCACCTGCTGGGATCTGTGCTGTTGCTGATATTGGAATGGCAGCTTTCCAGAGTGGCCCCTCCCGGGGCTGACTGTTGTTCAAAACATTCCCTCTTGTCAAAGCGTGGCCTAGGTAGAGGATGTAGGTCACTCGAGGGTAAGCTTTGAGATTCTTACACTTTGGTCCTACTTCCATCCTGCTCCCTGTGTCCTGATCTTCCCAAGTGTGGACAAGCTCCTGTAGATACAGTTGCTAGCCACTTCCATCTTCATGCCTTCTTTGTCATGATGTACTGTGCCCTCTTGAACCATGAGACAAAATAAAACCTTCTTTCCTTAATTTAAATATTTTTAGGTATTTGGTTAAAGCAATGGAAAAAGTAACTAATATAACATCTTTCTCTCTTGTTTCTTTCATATAGTTGGTCACAGACAGTAAAACTAATGCAGTCACCCTGTTTGGCCTCTGACAAAAGCCTTGTGGCAAATGGAATCACATACAGAAAGGATGTCAGAGAGAGCTTGCACCCGATGACCTTGCTTTACCTTTTAAACGTCCCATTATCTCTTAAATACTGGCTTGTTGGGACCAAGCCTTTAGCAAATGAACTTTTGAAAGGCAGCCACATTCAAGCTGTACCACTTGTCATGCCAGTTTACTGAGCCGAAGGGAGTTGCCAGGACCTGGAACTTCAGTTGCTAAAGTGGACACGTGACAGACAACCCAGATGAATTAGTTACTGTAGTGAGTGGCTCACCCTCATGCTATTACAAACAGAGTAACTTTGAAGCAACTGAAAAATATGCAGCTACTGTAGGGAGAAAAGCTTTGTTGCCCTCCTTGATGGAATATTTTTAAGGCTCCACGTAAAGTCTCAAAGTCTACGCTTGACCCTCTGCTAAGTTAGTTGTAAGCAACAGTGAATATCTGAAGCTAACTTAGGCAACAGTGAACAGGTGATAAAACGGTCACAGAGGGGGTCCAAGCTGGAACACTGGCCTTCCAGCATTGGATTTGGAGCAGAAGCACAGCTTTCCCGATGTGGCATGAACCCCATATGGTACACACAGAAGCCTAGAATCACCAGCGCTCAGATGAATTCATGGAGAGAGAGCTCTGATCAAGGCTGTTCTATACCTGTTCAGGAGAGAGTGGGTACCCAAATCAACACCACAATGTGATGAGTTCCAGAAGACAGAGGAGGACCCTTTGAGTGGAAACTGAGACACCCGAGGAAGTAGAAGTTGGTAATCCACTGCTAGTCTCCAAAGACTGCTGTTCATGCGTCTTGCCTCACACATGCATCCATGTGAGGGAATGTCTGTGAACGGAGCTGGTGCACGGAAGGTGCTTAGCACAAACTTGGGGAGTCTGTGCAAGGATCAATATTCCAATAGAGACAAACACTTCACTTAATGGAAGTTCTTGCCATTCAACTGGATCAGCTCCTATGGTCATACAAACCAGGCAACACAGCCCATGCAAAGCCATAGTCTTTGTCTTTACATGGAGGCTGACCCTATATGCTGTGGGACAATGGTCCTGTACCCTGTCACTTGTATTTTAAATAAATGCTGATTGGTCAGTAGCCAGGCAGGAAGTAGAGGTGGGGCAATGAGAATTCTGGGAAGGGGGAAGTTTCAGTCTGCAGACCCCACCCAGAAGCAGAGGACGCAAGATGTGACTGCCTCGCCAAAAAAGGTATCAAGTCACGTGGCTAACACAGACAAGAATAACCTCAATGAGTTAATGTAAGATCTAAGAATTAATTAATAAGAAGCCTGAGATGCTAGGCCAACCAGTTAATGATTAATGTAGACCTCTGTGTGTTTATTTGGGACTGAACGGCTGCAGTACTTGGTAGGACAGAAACCTCAGCCAACACCTATGAGAAAAATGTATTAAATGTCCTAACCCTGCTGATATAAATGTGCTCCACAAATAAGGGTCACTTTATGTAACTGAAATCTTCCAAGAATTGTCCTTAAGATTATGTTTTTGGAAAA
>NC_022014.1:31961350-31986413 GCF_000317375.1 Microtus ochrogaster
TCGACTTCTCTGTTTTTATACCAATACCAAGCTGTTTTCAATACTGTAGCTCTGTAGTAGAGTTTGAAGTCAGGGATGGTAATGCCTCCAGAAGTGGAAAAGGACAAATTTAGATTCAGTAAAGAACTTCTCTTTGTATGTGGTAGTAAAGTTTTGGGTATGTTGTGTTGTGTGTACTGTGTGCTTGTTAGAGTGGATGTGAGCACAGGTGCACATGTGTGCAGGAGCATGTGGAGGTCACAGGTTCACGTTGGGTATCTTTTATCTTTCCTTGGTCGCTTTCTGCCTTAGCATGTACTTATTATTTATCTATTTTACATTAATTGATTATTTTTTTTTGTTTGAGACAAGGTTTCTCTGTGTAGCCCTGGCTGACCTGAAACCCATTTTACAGACTAAACTAGACTTAGACTCAGAGATCTGCCTGTCTCTGCCTCTTGAGTGTTTAGAACAAAAGCATGTACTACCATGACTGGCTTTTCCCCCTTTATTTTTGAGAGGAGACCTCTCAGTGATTTGGCTAAACTGCCTGGCTGCTTATGATCACGAGCTCCACCTGTCTTCCCCCTCCATCAGGGTTAGATGAATGTCAACATGCTTGATGTTTTATGTAGGCTCTGGGAACCTGAACTCATGCTTGTTCAAGTGCTTTACTGGGTGACCCATCGCTTCAGCTCAGAAAACATCTTTATAGCCTATAACTTACTTTATAAACCAAGGGTTACATTGTAGGTTTGACCTGCCTAAAGGAGAACAAACTTTCTCGTTGGAGGGAGGATCAACAAATGGAAGTTACTTTTCCAAAAAACCATTTCCTTGTTACATGGGATTTCAGACACCTGTACCAGCACTATGGCAAGGTGTTCAGGCTGAGAGGCTCTGGAAGGCTGCTTTGGAAGCTCTCTGAGACCGATTGTAATTGGTTATATCCATCTTTATTCCAGCAGCCAATGTCTGAAATCCTTGAAGTCAGTCGGTCCTGCTAACTCCCTTAAAGATGATTCATGCGGTCCATTGTACCTAACAAATCCCTCTGAGAGGGAGAACCATGAGCTTCACTCCCAGTACAGAGGACTGAAGAACAACACACAGGTGTCCTTTTGAATAGCAATGTCTGAGTGCTCCACGCTGCAGCCACAGACTGCGGACTCCTCCACGGAAGTTGTACAAGCCACCCAGCTGGCCTATGGAGGAAGGATCCAGGCTCTGAAGGGTGGCCTCCGTGTCTGCTGTTGGTTTCTCTTCACATCTCCTCACATGGAAGAACTCTGAGCTCTAACGTGCACCCTTCCTGATGCCACAGTTTGTATTTTCGCCCTCAGGCCACAGGGTTGGTGTCATCTGGCATTATCTTCTTTTGGGGAATCACAAATGGATCCACGAAATATTCCACGGTCCTGGGTCCAAAGCAACATGGTGGTACAAGACAGGAATCCCGTCACTTTTGAGGTGGAGGCAGAAGGATCCAGAATACAAAGTCAGGTTTTGACTATGTAGTTTGATGTCAGCGTGGCCCACAGAAAAAACAAAAACAAAAACAAAATAAAACAACCAAACCACCAAACCAACCCACCTAAAAACCATGCTAAAAATCCTAGGTCTATTCAGACATATCCAAAGTTTTTATTTGGGAACTTTCATATATCTCAAATAAATTTCAGAATTTAAAAGAAATGCTACATATGATAGATCTATTTATAGTTTTTAAAAGGAACTTCCATAATGATTCCCACGGTAGCTGTACTAGTTTGTACTCTTACCAATGGTAAATAGGGGTTCCCCTTTTCCAGCATCCACACCGGTTGAGAATGTTGACCATTAAAAAAAAAAAAGAAAGAAAGAAAAGAAAGGCAACAAACCAACAAAATCACCCTAATCACCATATTTCTTTGCCATTTGTAATTCTTCTGTTGAGGGCTGCTGGCAGAGGGAGGGTCAGTTTTCCACAAGCATGCGGGCACCGAGAAATCTACCCTTGCTTCTGGATCATGGTCCTTCCCCTGTGCACACACAGGCAGCGCTAAGTAGCCTCAGTGGGGGAAAAAAGAGCACATGTAGTTTGGAGGGAAAAGTAGTGGGTAGGGAGGAGCTGGAGGGGAGAGGATGGGGTGAATTTGATGAAACACATTGTATATATGTATGGTATTCTCAAACAATAAAAAAGAAATACTGCAATAAGTGATTTTTTTCCCCCAAAAGGCGATTTCCAAGGAGTGATCTTCAGATTTGGGGATGCATATCCAACAGAAACCTTTATCAAAAAGTTATTTTTTTGTGACTTGAGCTATGGTGTCTCATTACTTACATACACATTGCTGGCCAGGGGACCCATAAAGTCTTAACAAGTTTTTATTCAGCCTGGTTTCTGCCTGTTGTATGTCATCCCAGAGGTGACAGGGCCAGGCCCATTTAGTAGAAAGAGATCTCATTAGCAGCAGCACCGCTGACAGCTGAGCCGAGGCAATAAATACCTGCAGAAACGCTGCCAGAGCCCTTGTCAACTGTCACATGGCACACTTTCCCTGTGAACTCAAGGATGACTTCCCAAACTCTAAGCTGAGGAACCCCATGCTCCTTATGGATGGGCTTATGAACGGAAATCTCCTGGAATCCCAGTTAAGGTCACAAGAATTTAGGGAGAGGATTTTGACATCTGGCAGGATACATGTCCTGATGACCTTGAAGATTTTGAACACTAAGGACCTAGGGTTCAATAGCTGGGCAGTAACATTAGTGTTACTATTAAACACACACTACACACACACACACACACACACACACACACACACACACACACACAATTTTTGCCATAGCCTGATAGCATTTCTAGCTGTTTCGGTGGCGATATGCTGGGCTGGGGTGACCTTGTACAGCTCGGCTCTTCTGTATTAGGTGCTCCATCCAGAAACCCATCTGTGACTTACTGTATCTGTCACTCAGTGTAGACTCCCCAGCTGATCAAAGCCTGCTCTTTCGGGACATGAAATGAAGGCTGAGCAACAAGGCTGTGTTTCTGACACCTTTGGGCAAAGCCTTTTATGAGGGGGAAATGTCACACTGGTGGGTCCCACTTTCATATTTTGCCCGAGTCCTGGCAGCCCAGCTGGCAGCTGGCAGCAGCTGAGAGACTCCAGGAGAGTGGAAAATCAAAGCTCTCTCTTGACACCAGAGAGTTAAGCCCCGGAGGGCCTGTACAGAGTGATTACTTGGAAGGCTGCAAGGGCCTTTTTATTCTCTTTCAGGTCAGCTTTTGATATCCGGGGGCTAAGTATAACTGTAAGCATGCACATTTCAATAAATATGTTTCCTTCAATTCCCCAGCTGGACAGTTTAGTTCACCAGAGCCTGCAATCATACAAAAGCTGCCAGGGAATTGTTGTGATTTAGATAATTTCGAATCTCCTCTCTGCTTAACCTGCAGGGGCTATGGGCAGCATCAGAGATTGGCGTGAGGGGAGTAGGCAGCGAGGGGGAGGTGGGAAGAGCCTGTTCTCTCATGAGCCAGGGATGCGGCCCTTGGCTCCGTCTCAAGGATCTGGCTGCATTCAAACAGAAAGGCTGCCGAGTGTCTGAGGGAGGGGAAGGTGTGTTGGTGGTGGTGGGTGCCTGTCAGGGGGCATCCGGACAAACCCATCCAGCTTGGGTGTGAAAAAACAGGAGGTTCCATGGAGGATTCGGATTTTAACTCTTGACCTCACACCCTGAAGTACTCCTTTTGCAGTTTTCCCAAAGACTGTCCCTGGTCCACAGCGATAGACCATTTTACCCCACAGTAGCGCGAGTGAGGTCTGCTTGGTTAAGCTCATTACAGGATGAGATTCTACTCAAGTTCTTGGTAGAGGTGAGGGTGAGTCAACAGGGAGCTCTTAGTCTTCAGGGAAGACTGCAAAGGATAGTGAAGAGCCAGCCTGAGTGAGAATAATTGCTTCAGGACCCAGTTAACTGTGGTGGCCTTGACACTGTCTGTGGGCACACGGGTGGTCTTTGGTGGCCTTGGCACTGCCTCTGGGTGTACATGTGGTCTTTGGTGGCCTTGGCACTGCCTCTGGTTGTACATGTGGTCTTTGGTGGCCTTGGCACTGTCTCTGGGTGCACATGTGGTCCGCGGTGGCCTTGGCACTGTCTGTGGAACCATTTGTGACTGCATATATGGTTCTGACCTGTTTGTATTTTAGGCTTCTGATAGAAACTGTAAACGACAGCATCTATCTTTATTTTTTCACTATTTTTTTTTAAATCCCTGGTATCTGCTTTGATCCCGAGGGGGTTCTTCAGTTTCCTTTGAGGCATGCTTTCCCCCACCCTTGTTAGACATAGTCTCATGGAAACATCATGAGGGTCCAGCCATCGATGACCCAGTTTGAACCAAGTAGTTGATCTCTGCTCGTCAGAGGTAAGGCCCCTGACATGGCTATGGTCACAGTGCATCCCAGGGTGGAGGGTCCTGGCAAGATAACCCTGCTATGGGAAACTACACATGAAGATGTTTTGGTGAAGGACTGGGAAGAAGAGGTAAAGATGGAGTTGAGACAGTTAAACCATGAATGACATGGCAGAGCTCCTACCCAGCCACCAAACTGCTGCTAGTCTCAGGATGTCCTTCACGCCTGAGCTCTTTGAGCATCTTTCCGGATCTGATTTGGTTCCTGCCATTCCAAACTTCTCAACTTTATCTGTCCCCAGTGTCTCTTCTCTTCTACTCAGTCACAATTGCAGCTTGAGAAGTCTGCACACAGGTTCCTGTCAGCAAGGGCTTTTGTTTTTTTTTTATTCTATGATTTTTGTTTTAATTTTTTAAAAGTCTTATTCTTTCTTTGAGAATTTTGTTCAACCTGTTCTGATCATATTTACTCAGCCTCTCCCAGATCCACCCCATTTTTCTATCCACTCAATTTTGTGTCTTTTTTCCCCCTTCAATACCAGTTTGTGTTGCCCAAGATTCTTTGATGCGTAGCCTTCCCGTGGAGAGTGGTCAGCTTACCAGGGGCTACACTCTTAGAGAAAAGTCTCTCTCCCTATCTCAGCAGCTAGTGATCGCTAACAGCTCCTCAGCTAGGGATAAGACTGCGTGTCCAGTGCCTCTCTCCACGCTGGGATTTAATTTGGCTTGGGCTTGCGCAGTTCCGTTCTTGCTGTCACAGCGTTATTGCTTCTTATTAATTTTTTAATTAATATCAGGGCAGAGACCTCATCACTAATAGACTCTGTTATGTATTTGTTTTTATTTTTAACAAGTAAGGAAAATGAAGGGCTAGGTGGACGACTGTGTCTAAGTTTCCAGCATGTGACTGAAACTCAGAACTTCAGCAAAGTCTGCTGCTTCTTCCTACTGCGACTCATGGCTTCCTTGGTGTAGGTGACATCTTGTCAGCATTCTGGCCAAGCTAGTCCATTTTTTTTCTTTTTCTAATGGAGCAATATGAGGATCCACAAATAACATGCATTTAGACTCTCCTTTTGCAGTGTGTGTGGTGTGTGTGTGTGTGTGTGTGTGTGTGTGCACATATGAGTGTGTAGAGAGAGACAGAGACAGGGAGAAGCAGAGAGAGTTGGCAGGGCTTTGAAGGACACAAGAGAAATACATTTTAGAAAGCACCTTCATCTGCTCTCTTACTCGGTTGGAAGACCCCTGTCTATCATGGTTAGAAGTTGCATATAATAAGGGCACATTAATATAAATAGGAAATAAATAAGCAATAACCACAACATGCACATTTCACAATCACCTTGCAAGAAAGTCCTTAGAATCCCCCAGGGGCCCGTGGAGTGAGGCGGAACTGGAGTCTGTCCCCAGAAGCTCTTTCTCCCTCTGCCTTACTTCTCAGCTCAGCAAGCACACCAGGCTCATGCCTAGGCTCTGCAGCTGTTCTCTCTGACACTCATTTCAGGCTCCTAGCAGGAGCCTGGCCTCTGACACTCAGCGGGACCCTGGGTTGGCCCTTCTTCCTGTGAGTGGCTGTGTTAATGAGGGTGACATTTCCATTTCCTTCTTGTTAGCTTTGTCTTCCTGCAGCATCCCAGGTCTGATCTCCAGGGATATCTAATTAAAAAGATGGCAATGCTTTACCAGTGGCCATATTTAGAGCTGAGAGCTGTATCACAGAAAAGAAAGAAAGAAAGAAAGAAAGAAAGAAAGAAAGAAAGAAAGAAAAAAAAAAAGAAAGAAATACAACAACAACTTTGGATGCTTCAGAGGTCCACAAGGCATACAGCGGCATCATTCACATTCAGCGAGCCGTGGGCATTAGGTCTTATTGGCCAGTACCACACACCTGTCATCTGAAGACATCATGCATTAATTAGGGTATAAGGTATCAGTGAGTGATTTTAATAACTCTGACTGTAGCAATTTGTTCAAATGAGTAACACATTAAACTAAACTCCTTTCTGCGTTCTTGCTATGATAATCACACCAAATAGCAACCTTCTAATCAATGACAGGCTACATAGACAACATCAGTCCCATGCAATTAAAACGGAGCTGAGAACTCCCATCCCCCAGTGATTTTATAGCCATTTCCCTGCCAAAACACAAAGCATTCCCCATGTGTTTGTGGTGGTGCTGGTGGAAACCTTCCTGCACTGCCAATCAGAAAAAAGCACAGTGTATACAGTTGGTATCGATAACAAGTTAACAATACACCATTTTACTGGTTTCTGTACTTACTTACTATGTTCTTATTACTTTATATTATTATTATTATTTTTAGAGTATGCTACTTCTAATTTAAAGAGAACTGGCAGTAAAATACAATGCTGTGTTGTGCATTAGTGTCTGGCAGTAAAATACTGCGCTGTGTTGTGCACTAGTGTCTCTCCACTACAAGAAGAAGCCACATTGAGCGATTGCCTTGCACCCTCTATGTTTGTGTTCATATACTGCTAAAATTAATTGCGGATGCATTTCTCAGAATGTGGCTGTGTTATTAAGCCACGTGTGGCTGCACTGCATGTCAAGATATGAAGGTACAGGGCAATAAGAAGAGGTTCCCACTCTCAAGGGAACCAGTTGCACTAGTCTTTGCTGGTGGTACAGCGTTTGATTCTCCTTATTTTCGTTGCTGCAGGGTTGTCTGCTCTTGAGGAATACTCCCTTTGTGTTTTGCTTCCACCTGGGTTTGGAAAATTTTCACTCCTGGTTCAAGGGCTAGGCTAGTGAATATGATCCAGCCAATCAGAGCATATTTTTATTTTATTTTTCTAGGCATGGACAGAACATAACAATGATGTGTTGGGTACAGATTCTTCTCTACTCATGCCTAGGCAGAGTTCTAAATGTTTCTTGTGTTTGGATGTTGGTTTCCTGCTTTAGGTTTGGGAAGTTTGAGGCTACAATTTCATTGAAGAGTTTGTTTGTTGCTTTTAATTTTATCTCAGTTTTCTTCTATGCTGGATTTTCAAGTTTGCTCTTTTGGTTGTATCCCAGACTTCTTGGAGGTAATTGGTTGTGTTCAATATTCTTTTTTCCTTTTATGTGTGTTCGAGTGTGCTATTTTCTCAGCTTTGTTCTTCATCAAATTCATTCTTTCTTCATGGGCTTGTCTGCTGGGGATGCTTTCTGATGTAGTTTTTATTTGACCAATTGTTTTCATGATTTCAAGAACTTCTATTTGGCTTGTTCTGTTTGTTTTCAGTATTTCAATTTTCTTGCTGAATTTTCTTCCATATTTTGGGCTTTCTCCTCAATGTACCAACTTTTTGTCCATTTTGGAGACATCTTGTTGAAGGCTTGAATAGAATCCTTTAGTTTGCTTAGTTTTATTTGAGTCTGTTATATGGTCATTGATTCTTTTTAAAAGCAAGAATCTGCATTTTTTTCTGAGGTCCTTCACCTATCTTGGGTTAAGGGGAGCTGGGGAGTTGGGAATGAGCTACAGTGGGTCATAGACTCACAACTTTGTGTCTTTTTGCTATAGTTTATGCCATCTGTTGCAATGAATGTGTCTCCTAGTTGTAACTTATTGTTACTTAAAAAAAAAAAACCAATTCTTATGTGTTAGCTTGCTTTTTTCCTGTGAGACTTCCTAGAGAGATGGCTTCACTAGGAATTAATTTTCTGCAGCAATTTAGGCAGAGGACATAGTAGTACTCCCTTCCCTTATTTATCAGCATTCCTGTGTTTTTCCCTACACAGAGGACCCTTTTGCCCATGTTATGGTTAAGAGACAATGCCATCAATGTGTGGCTGGAGAAGAAGTGAGTTTCAGAGAGTACTTGTAAAGGGCAAAGGTATCAGCATTTAAGCAGGAATGGAGAAAGGAGGAGAGAGTGGTATAGTAAGAATAAGAAGGAAGGAAATTGTTGAAGGAGGCCGTTTGTTTGTTTCCCGGCTGCCCAGAAACCGAAATAACTACCCAGAAACTATATTATTTAAATCATTGCTTAGCCCATTAACTCTAGCTTTTTATTGGTTAACTCTTACTTGTTAATTTAATCCATTTCTATTAATCTATGTATGGTCATGTGGCTGTGGCTTACCAGCTAAATTTCCAGCCTCTGTCTTCAGTGGGGCTACAAGGCTTCTCTTTGACTCCACACTTCTTTCTCCCAGCATTCAGTTTAGTTTTCCACGTCTAACTAAGTTTTGCCCTGTTATAGATCCAAAGCAGTTTCTTTATTCATTAATGGTAATCACAGCATACAGAGGGAAATCCCACATCAGTAAATGGGTTGGAGGTATAAGAGGTGGCAGGGAGACTATTTTACACATATAAATGTAGAAAGCATTTTTTTTTTTTAAAAATAGGTATATTAAAGTGAGGGATGGTAATGAAGGCCTTTCCCAGTAATACAAAGGTTAAAACACTGCCGCTTAACAATGTAGAACATTGCATGTAAGTATAAAAATAACTTGCTAGAAAAGAAACCTAAACTGCTAAAATGTTAGAAAAAAAGACATGATAAATATAAAATAATAGAATGAAAATATGCATACTGAACATCCAAGCAAACACCACCATCACCAAGGGCAATACGTGTGTCCTAGTCTGCACTCTGGGTTGTTTGTTTGTGGATTGTACCTGTGTGACTTCTATCTGAGTGGATTGGTGTCACAACACAATGGTCAGGGATGGTGCCTCAGCACAAGTGGCCTCATGGGAGGACTGGGAAGAGTGAACCTCAGCACGGACATGATACACTCACAGGGAAGATGGCTAGGCTTGATGAATCCTTGTTGAGGACAGTGGTCACAGTGGGCAACAGGTGGGAGTAAAGTTGTGACTTAATTGCTATGCTTATGAGCTATTTGGTTGGGTCTGGACATGCTCACCCTTTTAGTTACTTTTGCCTACAGAAGATCCTAAGGGAGGAAAGATTTATTTTGATTGCAAAGACTTCAGTCCATGGTGGCTTAGCCCCAGATACTTGTGCAGGCCACAGTGGTTGGAACATGTGGTGGAGGTTATTCTTCATTTCTTGGGACACAGGAAATGGAAAGACACAATAGTAAGATACAGCAGTTAAGAACATGCCCAATGAGTTTTCTCCAATTAGGTCTCTCCTACTTTTAACCATTTCTCAATAGCTTCATCATATTATGTTGTAGGAATCATCCAGAGGGTTAATCCATTCCCTAAGTCAGATCACTCAGGATCTAAGTGTCTCTGGAAATGCCATAGCACCCAGAGCTGGGCTTTACTAGTCTTCGATCAATCAGTCAATCCAATCAAGTTGACAGCTAAGGTTAATCATCACAGTGGGGTTCTATCTTTTGAAACCAAACATCCCTTACTAATAACACCAGAAGAAATTCGAGGAGGGAGATGAATCAGTTACTCATTATAACATATTGTGAAAATGGATGACATAAAGCATCTTGAGATCTAGGTGGGGGACCTCCACCCACCTGTGTGATTTGAGGGGAGATGTGTTTTATAGAAAAATAATGACGGTGGGACGGCCTATTCCCTCACGATGACACACAGATTCTATAGTCACAGATATCCTGCCAGATTCCAGAAAGTGGGGGGCTGGACTAAGTTTGCTGTTTTTCCAGAGGACCAGAGTTGGGATCCCAGCATCTATCCTTGGTGGCTCACAACTCTCTGTAACTCAAGCTCCAGGAGGTCAGGTACCCTCTCTGGCCTCATCAGGCTTATGCACACCTCTTCCCCTCTCATACACACAAATCTTTAAATATGCAGCATTACTCCCAATAAGAACTATGTAGAGATCTTTAAGAAGTGAAAGAAACGATTAAGGTGTATGCACAGTAAGCTACAGAACAAGAGCAAAGAGCAACACAAGGAAACCAAGAACGTGGGGACTGATTGGAAATTATACAACAAAACTTTAATGACAAGATGGTATTGCTGGGTCTTGAGGAAAGTTGTTTCCTAGTTTTCTGAGAAATTGCCATATTGATACCCAAAGGGGTTGTACCAGCTTAAACTCCCACCAGCAAATGCAAGAATGTTCCCTTTACCCTGCAACCTCTCCAGCATAAGTTGTCATCAGTGTTTTTGATCTTGGCCATTCTTACAGATGTAAAATAGAATCTCAGAGTTGTTTTGATTTGCGTTTGTCAGATGACTAAGGATGTTGAGCATTTCCTTAAGTGCCTTTCAGCCATTTTAGATTCCTCTGTTGAGAGTTCTCTGTTTAGGTCTGTACTCCATTTTTTTATTGGGTTATTTGTTCTTTGGATAACCTATTTTTTGAGTTTTTTGTATATTTTGAAGATCAGACCTCTGTCTGCTGTGGGATTGGTGAACATCTTTTCCAATTCTGTAGGCTGCAGTTTTGTCTTGTTGAATGTGTTTTTTCTTTACAGAAACTTTTTAGTTTCCAGAGGTCCTATTTATTAATTGTTTCTCTGTGTCTGTGCTGCTGGGGTTATATTTAGGAAGTGGTCTCCTGTGCCAATGCATTCAAGAGTATGTCCCACTTTCTCTTCTATGAAGTTTAGTGTGGCTGGTTTTATGTTGAGGTCTTTGATCCATTTGGACTTGAGTTTTGTGCAGGGTGATAGATATGGATCCATTTTCATTCTCCTACATGTTCATATCCAGTTATGCCAGCATCATTTGTTGAATATGCTTCCTTTTTTCCATTTTATATTTTTTGCCGCTTTGTCAAAAATCAGGTGTTTATAGGTGTGTGAGTGGATTAATATCTGGGTCTTCAATTTGGTTCCATTGGTCCTCCTATATGTTCTTATGCCAATACCAGGCTGTTTTCAGTACTGTAACTCTGTAGTAGAGTTTGAAGTCAGGGATTATGATGCTGCCAGAAGTTCTTTTATTGTATAGGATTATTATGGCTATCCTTTTTTGTTGTTGTTCATTTTGTTTTGTTTTTTCCATATGAAGTTGAGTACTGTTCCATCAAGGTCTGTGAAGAATTTTTCTGTGATTTTGGTGGGCACTGCATTGAATCTATAGATTACTTTTGGTAAGATTGCCATTTTTACTATGTTAATTCTACCTACACAGAGCATGGGAGATCTTTCCATTTTCTGGTGTCTTCTTCAATTTCTTTCTTCAAAAAGTTAAAGTTCTTGGGGGCTGGAGAGATGGCTCAGTGGTTAAGAGCATTGCCTGCTCTTCCAAAGGTCCTGAGTTCAATTCCTGGCAACCACATGGTGGCTCACAACCATCTTTAATGAGGTCCTCTTCTGGCCTGCAGACATACACACAGACAGAGTATTGTATACATAATAAATAAATAAATATTAAAAAAAAGTTAAAGTTCTTGTCATACAAGTCTTCCACTTGTTTGGTTAGAGTTACTCCAAGTTATTTTATGCTATTTGTAGTTATTTTGAAGGGTGTTGTTTCTCTGATTTCTTTCTCATCCCATTTATTGTCTGTGTAAAGGAGGGCTACTGATTTTTTTGAGTTAATCTTGTATCCTGCTACATAACTGAAAATGTTTATGAGTTGTAGAAGTTTCTTGGTAGAATTTTTGGTGTCACTTATGTAAACTATCATATCATCAGCAAAAAATGAGAGTTTGACTTCTTCTTTTCTGATTTGTATCCTCTTGGTCTCCTTTTGGTGTCTTATTGCTCTAGCTAAGACCTCAAGAAATATATTGAATAGCTATGGAGAGAGTGGACAACCTTGTCTTGTTCCTGATTTTAGTGGGATTGCTGGGAGTTTCTCTCCATTTAGCTTGATGTTGACTGTTGGCTTGCTATATATTGCCTTTATTATGTTTAGGCATCTTCCTTGTATCCCTGATCTCTCCAAGACTTTTATCATGAAGGGATCTGTATTTTATCTAAAGCTCTTTTGGCATCAAATGAGATGATCATGTGGTTTTTATTTTTCAATTTGCTTACATGGTAGATTACATTGACAGATTTTCATATGTTGAAACATCCCTGTATCTCTGGAATGATGCCAACTTGATCATTGTGGATGATAGTTCTGATGTGTTCTTGGATTAGGTTTACAAGAATTCTATTGAGTATTTTTACATCAATATTCGTGAGTGAGATTGATTTGTAATTCTCTTTCTAAGTAATGTCTTTATGTGGTTCAGGTATGAGGTAATTGTAGCCTCATAAAAGGAGTTTGGCAATGTGCCTTCTGATTCTATTGTGTAGAACAATTGAGGAGTGTTGGTATTAGTTCTTCTTTGAAAATTTCTTAGAATTCTGAGTTGAAATCTTCTGGTTCTAGGCTTTTATTTTTTGGTTTGGAGACTTTTGATGACTATTTGTTTTGATGACTATAGTTTGCTTATCTGGTCTTGATTTAATTTTGGTAAGTAATATGCCTACACCCTCATAGGTCCCAGACTCATGCCTGGACCCACAGAGGTCTCTGGCTCTAACCCACTCCCTCAGCATTTGCTCCCCTGTACCTGCTCCTGTGGAGTTTGCTACCTCAGGCCTGCTCTGGCCTAGGTTGCTGGCTTAGTCCTGTTTCTGTAAATGTCCCTGATCTGGTTCTGCTCCCACTCATGCGGAGGTCCCTGTCTCAGGTCTGCTCTGGCCTAGGTTGCTGCCTCAGTCTTGTTCCTGTGGAGTTTGCCATCCCAGGCCTGCTCCAGCCCAGGTCACTGGCTTAGTCCTGCCTCCACAATTGTCTCTGGTGTGGATCCCCTCCTGCTCCCATGGAGTTTGCCTTCTCAGGCCCACTCTGGCCTAGGTTGCTGGCTCTGTCCTGCTCCCATGGAGCTTGCCACTTCAGGCTTCCTCTCATTTATACTTTAAAACAGTGGTTCTCAACCTTCCTAATGCTGCGACCCTTTAATACAGTGCCTCCTGTTGTGGTGCCCTCCAATGATAAAAGTATTTTCATGGTTACTTCATAGCTTATGAATCATACCGTACTGTTATGAATAATAATGTAAATATCTGTGTTTCCCCAAAGGTGTTAGGCGACCCCTATGAAAGGGTTGTTTGACCTTCAAAGGGGTTAAAATCCACAGTTTAAGAACCACTGCTTTAAAATATAAAAGCCAACTCATACTTTAAAATATAATTTTATATATAGACTCATGATGTAGTCATGTCGGTTAAAATTCAACCTCGAAGTTCAGTGTTGCTAATAGACTCACCAACCATCTGATGGTTGGTAGGCTGTGGCAGCTTGCTCCAGCTCAGTTAGTTTCATTCTTTATTCTGCCCCATTGGTCACCATTTTCTGTGTTCTCCCTGAGAATCTTCACATATAAATGGGGGAGGGGAATTTTTCTCATGTAATTCAGCTTACAATGCAGAGCACAGTGAAGTAGTGACATGGGATTATTTCTGGCTCTGCCATTGGCAGGCAAAAGAGTCAGGGATGACAAAGAGAAGGAGGAGGAGGAGGAAATGGGGGCAGAGGCAGCAGAAGACAACATCAACTTTAGCTCTCATAACACGTTGCTCTTGAGCCTGAGGAAGAGATTCTAATTTCCATCCTTTCCAATTTACATGACTCTCTGATGCTTAAGAGAGATTTTCTGTGTACTTTGCTGACATCAGGATTTCCCTGCATGCAGAGTTTCAGAAACTGGAGGAGGGGCAGGATGGGAGGGGAGATGATGGAATTTTTAATCCTGACTCCACTTTTTTTTAGATGAATTTATTTATTTATTTTACACCCAGCCACAGTTTCCCCTCCCTCCTCTCTTCCCAGTTCTTCTCTCTATTCCCTCCTCTGTCCTCATCTCCCAATCCACTCCTCCTCCATTTCTGCTTAGGAAAGGACAGTTTCCCATGAGTATCAATAAAACATGGTATATCAAGTTGTAGTAACACTAAGCACCTCTTATGTAATAAGGTTGGGCAAGGTGACCCAATATGAGGAATAGGGTCCCAAAAGCCTGTAAAAGAGTCAGAGACCCTGCTCCCACTGTTAAGTATCACAAGAGGACCAAGCTATACAACTGTAACATTTATGCAGAATGCCTAGGTCAGTCCCATACAAGCTCCCTGGTTGTCAGTTCAATCTCTGTGAGTCCCTACTGGCTCCACTTCTTATTATTGACCTCTGACCTAAGGCAAGTATCCAAACATCCCTGAGATGACTCATCTTCTTCTTTAAGAAAGGATCTATCTATCTATCTATCTATCTATCTATCTATCTATCTATCTATCATCTTATCATCTATCTATTTGTGGATGTGTCTCTGCAAGTGTATATTGCACCCACATATGCACACAAGGAAGACAGGAGGATTTCCCATGCCCTCTGGTATTCCTATCTACCCTTTTGAGTTAGGGTCTCTTCCTGAAGTATATGTTTTATCTTTTCTCTCTTTTTTTTTCTAGCTAGGCTGCACACCAGCAAGCCTCTGTGATTCTCTTGTCTCTGCCTCAGTGTGCATGTAATATCTGTTTTTTTTTTTATGGAGGTTCTGAAATATGAACTCTGGTCCTCATAATGGTTCAATTATTTTCTTGACCTCTGATCAATCTCTACAGTTCCTGGCTCTCTTATTCTTATCATTAAAGTATTTAAACTTATTTTGTATGACTCAGTTGAGATGGTTTATGGGGAATACATGGGCTATAGGCACTGTGAGTTAAGAACTAGTATTTATTAATAGTAAAAACAATCATCCCTGGGCTCAACCTTAGGAAGTTCTTGATGAACAGATTTTTATCAAAATAACCTACTTAAAACAAATATGAGCCAGGGGACACCTCTTTCCCCTCTTTCTTCCAAACTGAATTAATCTTTCCCTTTAATTTTTTTTTTTAATCTCTGGCAAATGCAATTTTTTTTTCAGGCTGCTTATATTTGCTTGCTGGCTTGCATTCCAAACATAACATAACAAAGTGAGTGGTTTTGTTCAAGTTCCAGATACAAGAAGTCTGTGACCAATTCAAGCCAACACCTTGTGGATTGGTTTCCTTCTGAGGGCTAAGAGACTCTCCTCCAGGTCCTTGTCTTTGATTTTCATGTGTCTTCACATGACATCTTCCTTCTGTGTAGATCTTGGGTCAAACATCCCCTTTTTGAAAGGACAAGAGTTATGTTGGGCTAAAATCCATTCTAATGATCCCATTTTAACTTTAGTATCTTTGTGAAGACCCTGTTTCCAAAAAAGGTCTCATTCTGAAATATGCAGGGTTTTAACTTCAAATTACGAATTTTCCTAGAGGGGAATAATTCAGTCTGTAGCAGTTACTTTATTGTAACCCCTCTCTGCTGCTTACCTCTATGTCAGCTCTCCTTGTCTCTGAGCTCTTTAGATTCCCTGTAAGATGCTGCCACCTCCTACATATACAATTTCAAGCCCAATTTAGTCCCTGCTTTTGGATTGTCATTCTACTTCCTGATCCATAGAAGAAAAATTCTGTTACCAGTTGGCTGTTCTCCTGTAGTTGCTGTGTTTGTCTTGGTTTTTGAAGGAATTAGAAAGAATAGTGTTATCTTTTGTTGAGCTTCACACTGCTGTAGCCATGACAGACAATTCTCAGTATTATGTCCAATCAGCATATATTCACAATATCTGTAAAGGTCTCTTTAGGCAGACACATCTATAGCTTTGCACATCTCAGAGCTGCTGGCTCCCAGCTTTAGAGGTAAAGCAACTTTTGGACAGGACAGAATTCATGCATGACATCACCCTTAAGATTCTCTGTATTTGCATGCTTAGATATCATGCACAATTCATTTCAAATTCATTGAATATATTCTGAGTATCTAATGTGCTCCAAATACTGGGCATAAAAAAGTTCATAAGATGTGGCTGATAACCTTTAGGAGGGGACAGAAGAGGGGACAGGCTCAGATACTGTGACAAGGCACAGAATGGCATGGGTTTTATGATGTAAATCTCGGGATATTTTTTAATTTTAGAGACTACGTTGGAGTGATTCTCTCTGTCTCTCTCTCTGTCTCTCTCTCTGTCTCTCTCTGTCTCTCTCTGTCTCTGTCTCTCTCTCTCTCTCTCATCACTGCTTCAGCATGCCTGTTGACTTAGAAGATCAGTGATGATTTGACTTGACTTCATACCTTTCCAGTGTTTCTAGAACACATTTAAAATCTTCAGAGTGAATAGTGGGTTATTTGGGCTGTGTGAACTGGCCCTGCCAAGGCCTTTGCTTCAACTTGTCACCCTGTTTTGAGGACACTCTTTTCCTACAACATAGGTGACTTTTCAGAGGATTGAGGCTGGATAGTCCTCCCATTCCAAGGGCTGGGCATGGGGCTCATCTACTGCACCTGGCCAATTCCTCATTTTCACTGACATTCTGAACAAATTCCACTTCTTTCAAAGGGATTCACTGGGAATCCCCTGAGTTGATCTCAGATATTTGTTTGTGTCTATGTATTTGTATGTGTGTATGTTTATTTAATGTCTATTTTTTTCTAGTGGATTATGATTCACAGGGCCAGGCAGTTTCCTTCTTTTGCTCAATATCCTATGCCCAGCACCGAGTCCACAGGAAATGAGATCTGTTGGAAGTTATGCCTTTAATCTTTCCTGTCCATCATGTTCTCCACACACAGTGATTCAGAGTTCTAGAGAATAGCCAACCAGCTCTTCTGCTCCCCAATTTCCTGTTCTGTTCTCCCACTCCGGTTTCCCTGTGTCCCTAATTGCCATTACCTCTTCAACCATGGTTACATCCTGAGGTCATGTATTTGTCTACTTATATGGCTTAAAATATACTTCCTGGGAAAAGTTAACTGGAAGTAGTTTGCGAAGCAAGAGCTTATATTGGTACTTACACATTCCCTACTTTACACGCATTGCACTGGGAAAAATAAAACAAAACTTGTGGAAGGTGAAGCAACCTGTGTTGGCACTGTCTACACTTAGAGCAGGGCAATTAAACAAATATAGTGCCTGTTTGAGTTGACCTGGGTCTCACTTATCAAATGGGTTTTATCTCTTATCAATTCCAAAGCACCTTTAGTGGCTGCCACCTTTATGCTGTTGAAGGTCCTTCATGAGGTTCTGCCTGGCTTATAGTAAAACATAGTGTTGGGGTTGGTTGGCAGCATCTATTGTAGACAAGCTGCAGCACTATGTGCCCAAGCCTCCTTCCATCATCCTGGCTTAGAAATGGGTTCACTCACTAGCTAAAGGAAGATGGGGAACCTCCATATTTTCGGCAAGTGCTGGATGAATCTTCCCTTTTCCTAGTATTTTTAAACATGTATATTAATTCTGAAATGTAAAATATGCACTTATTTAGAGTTCTGTTTGTTGACAAATAGAACTGCCATACAATCAAGGCTTAGAAGAGTCTTGTCCCCTATCGATTTTCCTGTGGCATTTCGTAGCCATCTTCCCCCTTCATCCATAGAGAGTGTGTTCTCTCTTCTGAGAGTTCTGCTTTTCCAAGAACCAGGAGCATGCTTTGAGTCTGTCTTCTTCCACTCAACACAAAGGGTTTCACACTTGTATATATTAGCTGGTATGGTGGTCACTCAGTAGGACATATGATTTCTATATGATCAAGAAATTCTAGCTCAGATTTCCTGCCCCTGAAATGGATACTTGGAATTAAGTAGGTACTAAAGCAAACATGTTCAAGGCATGCTCGAGTAGCCAAAAGATGAACATGACCTAATTGCCCATTGGCATGTGAAAGAAAACAAAATTTAGCATCTGCACACAAAGAGGACTAGCCAGTATTCAAAAAGGAGGAAATTGGGACATAGACTGCAGCACAAGTAAACTTTGAAGGTGTAATGCTAAACAAAACAAGTCTCAAATGGATAAATGTTGTGTAATTTATTTTATATTAGAGCAGTCACATTCATAGTGACAAAAAGTAGAATAGCAGCTGCCAGGTGTTAAGAGAAGGAGAGGGTAGAGAATTTAACGGGTACAATGTTTCATCTGGGGAAGATGAGAAAGTCTGAGAGGAGGGTGGCGATATGGTGATAATTTCCAAAAAATCTCAACTCTCCTCAAGTTCACTGAATTGTACATTTTTAAAACAATAAGATGGCACATTTGTATCATATCTGGCCTAGCACAATAAAGCACAGTTTCTTCAAAAAGACACTTGCACACTGAAACATTTTCTCATATAATCTGTTTGTTTTTAACACACAGTGTGGGAGCTCAGGCCACAGCTCAGTCAGTAAGGTGCTTGATATCATACAAGCCTGAAGACCTATGCTCAGCCCCAAGAACTAATATAAAAAGTGTGTGTCGTGGTGTCTGTTTGTGATTCCTGAGCTGGGAAGGCAGAGACAGGCGATTCCTGGGGCTCACTGGCCAGCCAGTCTGGATGAATAGGAGAGCTTTTGGTCCTATGAGAGACCTGCCTCAAATAAAGTGCAGATCAAATGAGGGAGACACGTGGTATTGACCTCCGGCCTCCACACACGTGTATATGCCTCTCCTCATCGAAACATACACTCGCATACTTCAGAAACACAATGAAAATATAGTTTGATGTCACATCAATTTTTATGAGTTAAAACTCTTTCTCACCTCTCCTCCCCACCCCCTCTCTCATCTTGTTGCTAGGTAGCTCAAACTAGCCTAGAACTTCCCATGTAGCCCAGGTTAGCCTCACACTCATGAATTGCAGACATGCACCATCATGCTTGGCCTAGAGAAATCTGTACTAGACAGACCAAAGAGTGTTTCAAAAATCCCTTTCTTTTAACAGATTAATACTCTTGAGAGGACGGTGTTCTTTTTCCCAAGGACTAGGGTCTAGCCAATGCAACATCAACTGATAAGTAGGAGCCTCCTGTAAGTCATCAAGCCATTTTGATCGAGTAGATCACACTTCTTCCTATGAGGTTAGGCATGGAATGGAGCTGTCAAACATTTCATAGGACTGTGATTTTTGCATGTAGGAATGAGGAGAAATTCTGGTTATAAATGCTGACTGAGAGCTGAAACACCAATGATGAATTATTTTGCCAGTGCTGGCACAGTTATCACGGCTTGTTGATAGTCACCTGGGAAGAGGCTCCTGTTTGAAGGGAGAAGGAAAGCTTTGAAGAACAAATCCATTCCCCACAGCAAGCCTTGAGCATATGGAGATGGTCCATACAGTAGAACAAGAATGCACAATAGTTCTTGCTACGGTCTGAATGCGTTCCTAAAAAATGTGTACCTGGAAATCTTAGCTATAATGTGATAGTATTAAAAGCTTGACCTCTGAGAAAGTGAAGAGGTCATGAGGACTCCACTTTCATTAAGTAGAATTAATGCCATTCACTAAAGAGACCCTCTCCCAGAGTGCCATCTAGCCCCTTCCACAATGTGATGAGGAGTTCCCATCTCTGAACCGGAAGGCAGACCCTCACTAAATCTGCCAGCCCCTTGGCTTTTCCAGCCTCTGGAATTGTGAATCTTATGTTTCTGTTGCATATATGCTTCTCAGTATATGCCAGTCTTGCTGTGACATTATAGAAAGATCAAGGCACCATTCAAAAGGGGATAATGTTTGCATTCTGAGGTTTGGGATAAATTATATTTAATGATAATGTAATAAGTGGATGAATAAATGAATAGATGAAATGTAATTTTATCTTGAACTCACTGTTAATATTTTCTCCTCTTATAAGATGCCACATTTTAAAGTGAAAGTTGCAAAACCCACTCAGTAAAGACTTTCTCCAAATGCAATTTTCTGGATTTTCAATCAAGCAATCCACAGATATTTCACCAGTTTTGGAGGAAAAATCGGTAAGAAATAGCATCTTTGTTTGTGAGAAACAAATTTCCCAAAAGGGAAATGTGTGCGCCCTGCTTTTCCTATGTTCTTGTGCCATCCCTTTCTCATCATGACACCTTGAAGACTGCAGGGGTCCGGGCGATTTTCATCAGTTTTTGCAGCTAAAAAAGCATCTATGGGATAAGCTTCCCTTGTTACCAGTGACTCATGATATTTGGGATTGTTGCTGCTCATTGAATTTGCCTTTCTGTGGTCATATTGTGTTGTTATACCCAAAATACACAGAAATGGACCCGTGACTCATAGTGATTCATTGAGGTATGAAAATAGCACAAAGGGACATCCAGTATCAAGTATGGAAATGTCACTGCCATGTTTAAAATAAGAAAAGGCCAGACAAATAAAAAAAAAATCAATTACTTTTTCTAATACATCAAAAGTTTAAATCACAGGAACAATCGCCAAATGTGGGCAACTGTAGACTCTAAAGAAAGCATCAGGTGCATCCGGGGAATTCAAGTACTTGAATCCTGTTTATCTGCATCAGAAGTCGCTGGTCACAGAAATGGGGGCAAATATCCAAGTAATAAATTGCTTCATGAGTTTTTGGAGGCTGAATGTAGACTGAGAGGGATGAACTTGGTGATTTTTCCTTAGGAGCTCTGATGTGGGAGTATCATATATCCGTTGCTTTCATTGGTTAATTAATAAAGAAACTGCTTGGCCTGATAGGTTAGAACATAGGTGGGTGGAGTAAACAGAACAGAATGCTGGGAGAAAGAGGAAGTGAGCTCAGAGGCCATGCCTCTCCTCTCTGAGCCAGACACAATGAAGCGCCGACCCAAGATGGACGTAGGCTAGAATCTCCTTGGTGAGTCACCACCTCGTGGTGCTACACACATTAATAGAAATGGGCTAAGCAGTGTTTATATGAATACAGTTTATGTGTTGTTATTTCGGGGCATAAGCTAGCCAGGTGGCCTGGAGCTGGCTGGCGGGATGCAACTCACAGCTCCCTACAACAGAGCTCCACCAAGTTTTCAAAGGTAAAACCCAACAAAAATCACCTGCTGATCACATTGACCAACTTATTTTATTATTTTTTTTTCTAATGACCTCCTCAGCCCTCTCGACATTAAGTATTTTAAAACACGTTAGAAATCTTCTCAATAACAAAAGTCTTCCTCGCTCCATGGAGTGAGTAGTTTGTCTGTGCCCGGCTCTGAAAACTTTTCCCACTTTGAGAATGTTATTCACCCCTATTCCAGTCTCCTAAGGGAAAACTAGTTGAAAAGGGTCAGGGCTCCAAAGAAATTGGTTTAAAATATAACAAGGAAAGAGGTAGAAGCAGGAGTTTGGTGAGAATGGAGGACCAGTGGGAGAAAGAAATGTTGTATCCCTGGAAGGATACAGAAAAATTTTTCTGATACAGAAAAATCAGAGACTTACATGGAAAAAATCATAAAATGTAATTTTTCCTATCCCCCAACACAAACAGTTACAAGACATGGAATCTCTACAATGAGCTCTGCACTGGGGAAAGAAACCCAAAGAGAATAGTCATAAGGACAACCAGAGAAATTTGAATCCCTGAATACATCCCTAAACTCTAGTGAAATTAATATTAAACCCCTTACTAAAGACCAGCTTGCCTTGTTTACTATTGCCCCACACAGTAGGGCTACTTTCAGAGAAGTTGAATGGCAGCCAGGTATGGAGGCTTATTATAGACCCAACTACTTGGTAGTCTTAGTCATAAGGATTACTTATCCTAGATCTTTGAGGCTGTTAAGACCACCCTGCCTCCAAAACAACCCATCAAAACTAACAACAATCAAACAAAACTTAATTGGAGAGAAAAGGAGATAACCGACACACATGCTAACATCAGAGATGAAAGAAAAGTTATCCCTACTGACATAATATGCAACCTGACATGGTGGCTCAAGTTTATAGTCCCAGTAGCTTGGGAGTCCAAGAAAGCAGAATTTCAACTTGACCCGACTTTGAGTCCCATAGTAAATTCTAGGATAACCCTGATGAAGTCATCAAAATATCTTTCTAGGTTTCATCAAACCTAATCTAAATGACATGTGGAAAAATAAAGAACCTCCCCACAGCCCTCAGAAGTTGGATGTAGTTGCTTATTCTTGCAGTCCTAATACTCAGAGGCTGAGTCAGGAAGATTGGTATCAGCTTGGAATACATATGGAACACCAGGGCTGCCCCATTACAGAGTGAGACACTGTATCCAAACCACACCACACCACACCAAACCCAAATCCAAAACCAAGAAAAGGAAGAACCTGGAAAATCCAGCACAGTACAGAAAAACTAAGTTAGAGGACTACACGACCTATTTTCAACACTTAATACAAAGCTGTCACATTCAGGACAATATGGTATTGCTAAATGTAAAGATTCATGCATCAATGGAAGAGACTAGAAACTACACAGAAATACATATCTAGACATAGAAGCACACACACACACACACACACGTTACCGAATTTTGACAAAGGTGCTAAATCAAATCAAAGAGGGTGCACTATCTTTTCAACAAAAGGAACTGAAGAAATTGAATATTCATATGTGAAAACATTGAACCACAAATCTAACAACAATAGACATAGGCCTTAATATATTATAAAATTAATTCAGAATACACCATGGACATAAGTAGAAACTATAAAGCATCCAGAGGAAAATATATGAGAAAATGGAGGCAACCTATACTTTATGACAGGTTTCAGGTTCAACACAAAAAGCAAAACCCACAAAAACATTAAGTTAGACTTTGATTTAAAAAAAAATCACTATATAGGAGTAGTCATATACCAAAAGAAACACCCTTATCTCCACAAAGGACTTAAATACAAACTACATCAGAGGTGTATACAAACAGAACTCAATTGAAAAATGGGAAAAAATAATCCAAGAAACATTTAGCCGAAAGGATTGTAGAGCGCAAATAAACAAATGAAAAGTTGCTTAATGTCATTAGTCACCATGAAATTGCGAATTAAAATCACAACAAGATATCATCGCACCAACAATGAGGATGGTTAAGCTCCGGAGCCTTGGAAATAGTAATTTCTGGAAGCTGTTTAGAAATGAGAATTCTGATTCCGTGCTTGTGGGAATACTAAATGGCACAGTTACTTTGAAAGACAACTTCTCATAAAGCTAAAAACAATTTCACTGTATGCAGCAATTGCATCCCTAGGTGTTTACCTAACTCATACAAAAACTTATGCCTACATGGTTATTTATAATAGTTTTGCTCATAATCAACAAATAGCAGATGCGAGATGCCCCGCAATAGGTGACTGAATGAGATGGCACTGTTGCATGCACTCACTGTGGGATTGGTGACTGGCTAAAAGAAGTGAGCTACCAAGCCCTATGCAGACGTGAATGAGTGCTACATGCATCCATCGAAGTGAAAGAGAAACATGCATGAACATCCCGTAAAGGTTTTGTAAAGGATGCATCTAAGAGGCAGTAAGAAAATATGGTGAGGAATCTGGGGAGGAGCCACCCTGACAAAGTCTAAGAGTGATTCTAGTCCTTATCATTCTTGGAAGGATGAGGTAAGGACGGCACACATTTGTCTAAAATCACCTGTCACGAAAAGAGTGAAATTTACAATGTTAATTTGGAGGATGCCAAGGCAAATATAATAAATAACATACATGCCAATCTATCTATCTATCTATCTATCTATCTATCTATCTATCTATCTATCTATCTATCTATCTATCTGTATATGTATAAGCTGGGGATATCCTGGGCTACACAATAAGACTCTGTTTTAAGGGGTTGGAGAGGTAGCTCAGCAGTTAAGTGCACTGACTTCTCTTCCAGAGGTCCTGAGTTCAGTTCTCAGCAACCACATGGTGGCTCACAGCCATCTATAATGAGATATGGTGTCCTTTTCTGGAGTGCAGGCAAAACATTGTATTCAGAATAAATAAATTTTTTTTTTAAAAAGATTCTGTTTCAAAAGAAAGCTCTCTCATGCAGAAGAATTTTAAGTAATTTATGTAGATTGTACACCATTGAGGACGTGTAACGTAGGAGCCCACACCCTAAATATGGGCTGTGGATTTTGACCTCTTTTCTAAAATACACACTATGAAAGAAAGAAAAGGAATAACCCTAGAGCCAGAAAGCTTGGCAAGTGCTACCCCCTTCATCACATGATACACACATGATGTGACATCTCTGTAGCCTTCCTCTTGAAATCTTTAAACTCTGGCATAATCCTGAGAAGCATTAGTCAAACCCTGAGAGAAAGATTTTTCAAAATACCACAGGTACTCCCCAGAAGTGTCAGGGTCACCCAAAACAAGCCAAGTCCAGTCAACTACCACAGAGCAGAGAGCTTCTAGAAGACTTGATAAACAAATGGGACATAGTAGGCCGGGCAGGGCCCTGAAGTGGAACAAAGGATGCAAGGTAGAAAATGAAGGAAACTGAGGCAGTGTACAGATATTAGTTACTAGTGGTGAGCCAATGCTGAGTCCTTGGTTGTGACCAGTGAGAACTTGTGAGCAAGTAGTAATACAACACGCTGATCAGTGGGAAAGTTAGGAGTGGCACTCAGAATCATCTTAACTTTTCTGTGAATCAAATTATTCTTTAAAAAGGTCCTTCAAAAGAGAAATGGAAATAATAGTAATTTTACAAGTCCAAATACTGTCTTAATTATAGAAACCAAGACCTCTTGAGCCCGGTGATTTTACCAAGCATCTCAGAGAGGAAGGGCGGAATGGGAGGTACAGAGGGGACTGAGTATATTGTACCCATGCCTCCTTGGGTTCCAACACCTGTGCTACCAGCTGTCCATCGCATGGTGAGGGTGAAGCCATCAAAGTGCCAAGTCATGCCGGGTGGTGGTGGCGCACGCCTTCAATCCCAGCACTTGGGAGGCAGAGGCAGGCGGATCTCTGTGAGTTCGAGACCAACCTGGTCTACAAGAGCTAGTTCCAGGACAGGCTCCAAAACCACAGA
>NC_022014.1:31986513-31992836 GCF_000317375.1 Microtus ochrogaster
ATCTCTGTGAGTTCGAGACCAACCTGGTCTACAAGAGCTAGTTCCAGGACAGGCTCCAAAACCACAGAGAAACCCTGTCTCAAAAAACCAAAAAAAAAAAAAAAAAGTGCCAAGTCATTTGCAAATAAAGTTTATGATTTTTCACTAAATGAATTGAATTTTTAAAGAGAAAGCCTGTTTTCTAGTCTAGAGTGCACAGTATGCCTTTTCCAAAAGTGAAATGAGTGTGTGTGTGTTGGGGGGGGCAGATAGTTGGGTTGGGGGAAAAGGCTAAAATTGTAGAGGCGATGTTCAAGGTTACATCTTTGCTAGCAGAAGTAAGTCCAAGTCACATCATCACTGAGGACCTCCTAAAGTCAGGTTCAAAATAAGGATAAAGAAAATGCTACAGACAGGAAGGAGAACATGTTACTGGCAAGATTCCCTCATTGGCAGGCACACCTGACTGTTGAGGCTCTCAGTCATTTCCATATGAAATCATTGCTATGATCTCAGTTGTAAGTCACCTGCATTTAACTTGCACAAGGACATTAATTTGCTGAATATGAATTCATTTTTAGTATCATATATATGCATATATATCTAGACAGATATGAAGAAAACAAACATGCTCAACACATCAAACATCTTTTTCTGCTAATTACTAAAATCCATGCCATGGAAGATACATATGCACATTTTTATCTTATTGGTTTTTTAATTTGTGTCTATGGCTGCATGGAGATATGTGTGCATTGATGCTGGAGTTGCAAGTAAGTGTGGATTCTGGGAAGCAAACTCTAGTCTTCTGAAAGAGCAGCAAGCATTTTTAGCCACCAAGCCACCTCTCCAGTCCCCAGAAGATACATTCTTTTTAATTTGTCCATTGATTTGCAAGTCCCATTAGAGACTGAAGAGTGTATAAGAAATAATGCCAAGAAGGGGTCAGTGAATGCAGACAACTGGTCATGGGTCCTTCACTACCTGGAGGGTTGTAGCTGGGCCCACATCATGTAGCTATGTCTAACTACACTCACTCAATTATGTTTCTAACTGTGCATTTCCCAGAACATACACCCTTCACTAAATGGCGTATGACTACATCAATAATAACCTTTCATTTAATGATGCAAGATAGTACTCATTGCTTTATCCTCTGATAGCCGTTAGCAATAAGTAGCATCAATTTTGATTCAAGAATAAAGAAAGTGGTGAAGCGCTTGCATGCAGTGAAATCATGGCCACTTTGGGTTCATCGTTTTGTGTTCACATTCAGAAGTCTTGGTATTCAGGTAGAGGTGTATTCGGGGAGGTGTTGGAAACTTTTGAAGGTAAGGCTTAGCTAGAGAAAGTAGGTTACTGGAGGCAGGCCATTAGGGGCTATATCTGTCCCAGGCCTGTCCCTGGCTCACTTCTTCCTGTCTGCCATGAGGTTAGTAGCCTTGAGAACTGCTACTGTGATATTCCACCTCACCATGGGCCCAGAACCAAAGGAGCAAAACTGATGGACTGAAACCATGAACCCAAATAAACCCTTCCCTGAAGTAGTTTTTAGATATGCTTATGCTAGCCCTAGAGAGACTGATGCCCAAAGGAGGTGGTTCTATTATTTATTTTTTATTTTCAGGTCTCCTGTAGCCCCAGCCAGCCGGAAACTCATGTGTAGCCAAAAATAACCCTAAGCTTCTGTTCCTCTTGCTCCTACCTCCTGAGTGCTGGGACTCCTTATGTACGCCATCATGCCCAGTATTTGCAGTGCTGGGGATCGAACCCCAAGGTTCTGTACATTCTGAATAAACACTCCCAACTAAGACATGTCCTAGCCCCAGGCTTTGTTGTTTTTGCTATATGAATGAATTTCTTTTGGAAAAGATGATTATTACACATATATGGAAACACATAAAAATTCAATGCCCTTTCCCTTGTTAACTAAGCGAGTACGAAGTCTGACCATAACATTTACAGGTTGAGAGGTAACAACAAACCAACACAAATTTCAACACAATCTCCTAGACAGAAAAATTCATTCCTGCCATAGGTTTTCACCACAGAGACACATGCCATCTTTCATCCCTTTAACCGCTCTTTTATTTTAAGGTTATTCTTTAATGTATCTGAAAGACCATCATCCCTACGCTTGTGCTCTGGGACCAGAATTAAATAAAACAAGGCTTACATGAACACAAACAATATGTTACAATGATAACTGACAACCAAGATGGCTGCTGAGTGACATGTGAGCAGGGAGGACAGAGGCATGGATATGCCAGACAAAGGGCTGACTCCATGCCAGGAGAGACAAAGCAGGCTGCTGTGAGATTTCCTCACACCACCGAGAATGACCCACAATTTAAAGCTTATGAATGATTTATTTCTGCAATTTTCTGCTTAATATTTTCAGCCCATGATTGACTGTAGATTATTGAAACCATGGAGAGTGAAAACCATGGGTAGGAGGGGACTGCTTTACCCGGGACACGGATTCATTTTACTCTAGTCTGCCGTTCCTGGCAGTAGCCACGGTTACCACTTTCTCCCTATAAATTGTTGACATGAAAAATGAAATAAAAACTTGATGCATGTGACTTCTTATTAAATATAGTAGACGGAACATCTGATTTTGCTATAACTTCCTACTGAAATCCCCCAGACATGAAAATGGAACATGGGCCCGAGGGGCAATAAGAACGAGAAAGGAAACTAACAAAGCTTTGAAACCCAGAGAGCAGACACAGGGGTATCAGTGAATCTATCAGGATGGGGAAATTTGACGCTTTAATCAATGGTGGAGGAAAACTAAAAGGGAGACGGTTCATCTTGAAAGGCTCTTGGATTTCAGAAAGGGAAATCCCAGGTCCATCTGAAGGTGGCAATGCAGAAGCATCTGAGAATGGGAGACACGGTGAGTAAGAATAGAAACCCCCCAAGTCTCTGTTGCCAAGTAGCATCCTCTCCTCTTCTGGAAGATTTGGTTCTAAGTCCTGGGACAGCTGAATTGGAGTCTCAAGGGCAAAGCTGTGGGTATGGTGTTAAGATTTTCATGACAAACAACCCGAGGGAGGGGAGATTGCTTTTGGTTCCTGATGTCAGAGGGTTTAGACGATCATGGTGAGGAGAGCGTGTCAGGGAAGAGCAGTTCACTTTGTGGCAGTCAGGAAACAGGGAAAGGGACAAACGAGAAGGACCCAGTGAAATATATGACTCTCAAGGACATATTCCCGTGACACACTTGTTCTGAGGGGGCCCCGCCTCCCACCTTTCACCTCGCTTAATAATGCTACCGTTGTATGATTCCATTAAGAAATCGGTTCATTTATTAGGTCATTGCTCTCATGATCTAATTGTTTCTGGAAGAAGCATTAGGGAGACTCAAAGAGGTGTGCTTCATTAATCTCTAAGACATTTCTGAATGTAATAAAAAGGACAAGATTAGCTATCACAAGTGCATTAACTGGAAGGAGAGGAAAAAGTATGAATCTATAAGTACTAAGATCACTTAGTTTTCATTCTCCCCTTGTTTCCTGAAGGCTACCAGGCCACACCCCTAGGGGGAACTAGAACAAGTTTTGTCAGTATCTCTGGAATATGAATCAAGCAAGAGAAAAGATATGCTAAAGGTGGGGACTTCTTCACACACAAATATATATACGCCAGGTTGCCTCAGTCAATAGAGTTCATCACTGGGTCCTTGGCTGGAAGAGTTGATGATGAGGAATTTAGTTCTGAAGCATGTAGCAGACAGAGGAACCCACACCTATGGCCTGGGAAGGACCATAAAGGGACTCCATGTGCTTGATGGTTTTATGCCAGTTTGACTCAAGCGAGAATCATCTGAAAGAAGGAAACCTCAATTGAGAAATGCCTTCTAAGATCGGGCTGCAACACATTTTCTTAATTAGTGATTTATGAAGGAGAGCCCAGTACATTGTGAGTGGAGCCATCCCTGGGTTGGTGGTCCTGGGTTCTATACGAAAGCAGACTGAGCAAGCCATGACAAACAAGCCAGTAAGCAGCATCCCTCTGTAGCCTTTGCATTGCCTTCTGGCTCTAGGTTCCTGGCCTGTTTGAATTTCTGTACTGATTTCTTTCAGTAATGAATAGTGATAGGGAAGTGTAAGACAAACAAACCCTTTACCTTCTCCCCAGCTTGCTTTTTGGTCAAGGTGTTTCATCACTGAAATAGAAAGCCAAACTAAGACACTACCGATGAAATCCAGTGCTTACGCTAGTCTGTTTTCACACTATAGCCACACAGTTCTTTCTCCCCTACATCTGTTCCCTGTTACTGCTCTAACTGACAACATGAACCTGGAAGAGTAGAACTTAAAAATGTGGTGTACTTAAGTCTCATTTAATACCTAACTTTATTCAAGGCACCAGACAGCTTATACTCTGAAGGTACTCTGAGAGTTGAGCAAGGTCACGTGAGCAAAGTTCACTTGAGTTCAAGTTGTCCACAGTTACGGGGCAAGGTCATATGAGTTTAGGCTGAATGTAGTCACAATGACAACCCACGCTTGGAAACATCATCTAAATGCACTACGCCTTGGAGGGGCATGGAAGCACATTCTAAAAACAACCCATGTTACAGAGAAACAGAATGACAAGACTTTTGTTTCTTTGGGGTTTTCTCACACGTTCTTAAAAAAAAAAAAGCCTCCCTTATCTCTTCCCACATTGTTTTCCTGTAGAAATACCCCTTCTTGTGTTCCCACCTCTGCTTTCCCTCTATCAACCCCATAAGAATCATTAGCATTTATGTATATTTTTATTTTTTCTTTTCTTTTTCATTCAATTTATTTTCAGAATAGTTAATCAATTAGTACACAGAGAGCTATTGGTGTCTCTTTGATACTTAAAACAATTGGCTCTTCGGGGGTGGATGTTTTGCTGTTGACTATTTCTGTTTCATAGTGAGTTTATGATGGTGATGATGATGATGGTGATTGTTGGTACAGACTATTTTATTCTTGGGAGCAACATGTATAGAACTTGGTGCCACAAACACCAACTTGGTGCCTCAATCCTTCTACAGCCCAGAACTTTCTTAGCTTAAAAAACTATTCTAAAGAAAGAAGAAGGGTGACTTAAATAAAAATTTCTGTCAACAATTTGACATGAAAAATCAAGGCATGTCTTCTTCAAGAATTACTAACCACACAGTAATGTTTCCTTCCCTAATAAGAGTAACCTAGACAAATTCCAAAGAGTCCAAAGGATTTTTATAAATACGTTTAAAGAAATTGCAAATGATTTTAATAAACTTCTGAGTTAATTCCTAAAGAAAACAAACAGGTGAACAAGACAAGGATGTCAATAGGAAATATTAAAATGTTATTCAATAAACAAATAGAAATGTTGAAGAAAAAAACAACTGAAATGAATCTGGAAATGAAAAATTCAATAAGCCAAATTAAAAAAAAAGTCAGTGAAAAACTCTTAAGGAAATGAATCAAAAGGAGAACAGACTATCAGGACTTGGTGGCAAGAGAAAAATTGGAGTATTCAGTGGATGACAGTGCTACATTCGTGAAAATAGATGGAAGGAGCAGGTGAGATCTTTGAGGCACCACACAAAGGCAACATCCATGAAGTATGGGTGAGAAGAAGGAAAAGAATCCCATGCTGAAGGCATATAAAACATTTCCCATTTAATCATTGTGGAAAAATTCCAAAATCTAGGAAAATCAAGACTTATTCCAATACAAGAGGCTCATAGAACACAAAATAGAACAACAGAAGCAACACAAAACAAAAAACAAAACCCTCCAGACATTATATAATTAAAACATAAGTATTCAAAACAGAGAGAGTGCACTGAAACCTTCAAAGTCACACACAAAGACAGGCCCACAAGAGAAGGAGCAAATTTCTCAGCAGATTCTTTAGATGCCCAAAGGGGTTGGAACAAAGTATTTCAAGTTCTGAAGATCACAACTCCCAACCCAGACACGGCAAAACTGTATGTTATAAGGAAAGCAAAAGGACAAAGCTCTGTAATAAAAGCAGGCTTCAGGACTGTGGTCACTAAGACAGTTCTACAGAACACAGAAGAAGTTCTTTAGATTGAGCAGAATGATAGATAGGTTACAAGGTCTAATGAAAAATGACAGAAAAACAGAAAAGCAAATGAGGAGTAGGAAGCACCAAAAACAACAAAATGAATATAAAACAGGAATTAATACACATCTTTCAGTAAGGACTCTGTTTAACAGACTCAGTTCTCTAATCAAAAGACACAGACTAGCAAACTGGATTAAGAAATAGGATCTAGCTGGGCAGTGGTGGCGCACGCCTTTAATCCCAGCACTCGGGAGGCAGAGGCAGGCGGATCTCTGTGAGTT
>NC_022014.1:31992936-32045667 GCF_000317375.1 Microtus ochrogaster
GAGGCCAGCCTGGTCTACAAGAGCTAGTTCCAGGACAGGAACCAAAAGCTACGGAGAAACCCTGTCTCGAAAAATTAAAAAAAAGAAAAGAAATAGGATCTATCCATTTGTTGCCTCTAAGAAATACACCTCACCCTCAAAGACAGAAACTACTGTAGAGTAAAAAGATGGAATTAAAGCAGTTCCAATAACAGAACTAGGAATCAACAGGCGTTATTATTTCATATCCACTAAAATAGACCTTAAAGCAAAAGTAATAAGAGATAAAGAAAGTCACTTCGATAACTGTATCAATAACTTTGTATAACTTTGTATCAAGAAAGTCCCTTTGTACTGATTAAGGGATCAGTGTAGTAAGAAGCGATTCTAAACACACACAGTAAAAATAGGGACACTGAATTTCACACATGCATGTCACAGAGTAACACAGTATACAGTGGGTGACCTCAATTACTTTAGTCTCAGTTAAAAACAAGTCATCCCAAGAAATGTTTAAGTTAGGTGATAGAGATTGAGGAGCTCTAATAGACATCTACAGAACATCCCCTCCTAACAGTGCAGAATACACTCTTTTCAGAAACCCGTGACATTTTCTCTAGAATGGATCATGTATTGCAAATCTGGTCGATAGAATGTGCCTGGGGGGTGGTTGGCACAAATGTGGAGTCTAAAGCTATTGTTTTACTAAGTGGACATGATGTGCTCATTAAACTCCCTTGCAAATGATTAAGTTTATCCTCACAGATTAACGCCGATGTCAGATTTGGTCAGAGAAGCTTCGTTTTGCAGTGGGAAATTGTAACTACAGAGCGCCATGATTCCTCAAAGTGCTGAGAGTGACTGTTGAGTGGTCAGACATAAATGGGACCGTTCCCTCCTGGTCTCAAAGAATATCATAGAAGAGAAGATGGAAAGAATGTGATGGGGTGAAGGGTAGTGGGACACTTCTTTTGGGCATGAGGTGACTGTTGGACTCATGAACTCAGAGAAGCTGTAATTAGCCACAGAAAATTGGTTCCATCGACTTCCTGTCATGGTGTAGGGAGGAAACTGAGGTCCTTAATCCCCACCTTTCCCCAAGGATCAAAGGTAGATAATGGTTTCTGGCAGAGGAAGATATTTTTTTTTTCTTTTAGTGTCGTAGCCACTGGTAAGGAGCCCAGGCTCCTGTAAATGATCTCTCAACTGTGCTCCTGTTAGCAACCTTAATGCACTTTCTTGGTCTTTCTCCTTCTCTCTCTCTCTCTCTCTCTCTCTCTCTCTCTCTCTCTCTCTCTCTCTCTTTCGCTCTCTTACACACACACACACACACTCCACAAAAGTGAGGGGGTATTAATTGGAAAGAAGAGGGGGATTAGCAGATATGGGAATGGGACAAGATTGGATGATATGGGATAAATGCAATAATTATTATGCATACTATACACACATATGAAAACAACACAATAAAAACCATTATTATGTGTAAATTAATATATACCAATAAAGCATAAATTTCAAAAAGTTAAAAAAAATTCAGATCACAAGGAGAGATTCCTCCTAGCCGTTTAACCCTTTAGTGACCTTCATTGTTGAGGAGACCCTCTACCATGCCAACCAAGACAAAGCAGAAGGGGCTCAGAGAAAGTATAGACAGTAGTGGCAGAAGTGAGGCTGGAAAAATCTTCCACTTATGAAAGAAGGAACCCCAAAGACACACGGGAAAAACAGAAGCAGGACAGTTTACAAATGAATACTGGATGAGATGGAAAAGCATTTAGGAGTTATGTGAAGTGATTAGCAGCAAGTGAGGCAGCTCTCATGGTGGCATTAGCGGGTGTGTGAGAAAGACAGACACACACTTGCTGACTTGCTCGGCTTCACCATGTCCTCCTCTCCAATGTGCTATGAAGCAAGAAGGCGCTGGTTAGAAGCCAATCAGAGACATACATGCAAGTGCCATAGCCTTGGACTTCCAGCCTCTATAATCTCAAGCCAAGTAAATTTCTGTTTTGTATTCATTTCCTAATCTTTGTTTTGTTATTACATTAGAAAATAACCTACCGTGGGGTCAAATGCACTCACTAGAAGATGTTGACGTTTGTTAGGAGAGTTTGGGGACAAATTAGTGACAGCTACTCAGGAAATAAAGCAAGTAAGAAAGTCAAAAGATAAAGCAGTATCCAGGAATAAACTACATGGCTCAGCTAAGATTATCATCACATAGTAAAAGAAGGTGGGTAAGACACAGACATCTAAACAAATTGTTGTGAGCCTACGTTTAAAGGATCGTGGTGGGAGTGTCATGCTTCTAACGGGTCAGGGAGAGCTGCAGTGGGAGATCTGAATTCTCGTTGCCCACAGTAACAGCCAAGAAGCAAAACCCAGTGCTTGAAAAATCAAAGGCTCTGATGTGGTCTCCAGGAGGGTGGAAGGAAATAAAAGGCAAATGAATATATTACTAAAGAAATTCAACCCCGATACCTCTAAGGGATGGGAATTAGGGGATAGTACACTTTAAGCCACACAAAACTAGTTTTCAACAATAAATAAATTGATAAGTTAATAAGTGAGAGGAAATGAATGAGATGAAGGAATTTTACTAGTGAAAAAATTGGCATATTTTGGTCACTTGAAGAGGCTTTCCTGAAGAAGTAGTTTTCAATGGCCTATTTAAATCTTAAGTGACTTAAACTATCAATCTCCAGCATAAAGCCTACAATTTTAAGTTTGGAAAATCAGATATAAGGATTTTGCCAACAGACCTGACTTAGCATTAAAGGGTCCATTTGTTGAAAACCGATTCTTTTCAATGGCTGTGACTTTGTTTACAGTTTTCTTGTGAGAAGGAAACTCAGTGATGCATTGTATAGACTCACACACAGGGCCTTCAAAGCCCATAGCCACAGAGAATGGGGCCCAGCCAATGAACAGACGGGAACTTCTGAGCCGAGACACTAGGACTTTTGGTTTGGACCCCATCATCCTGGTGTCTTCTTTGAAGGTGGCAAACAGTTTTCAGCAGCACATCCTTCAAGCTCTTCAGAACAAGAAAAGCTCAGTACCTGCCATTCACTGAGAATTAATGCCATATGACTTAGAAGAAATCATGTGTTTAAAAAACTGACAAGATGAAGAACTTAACTGAATCACCATTAAAACGGGGTACCACTAGCTCAGCCCAAGATTGGGACCAGTACTTACTCTCTTGCATCATAAAATGAACCGCCCCCAATCCGCTCCTCAGAAAGGGTAAGGCCTTCCATGGGAGTCAACAAAGCCTACCCTATCAAGTTGAGGCAGGACCAAGCTCCTCCCTCCTGCATCAAGGCTGAGCGAGGCAGTATAGATTAAGAAAATGTGATACTTTGATACAATGGAGTATTGCTGAGTGGGAAAGAACAATGACATCATGAAATATGCAGGCAAATGGATGGAACTAGAAGCAAACCATCCTGAGTGGGGTAAGAGATGATAAGTTTTAAGTATCGACTTGTTGCATCTTGGAATCACCTGGAAAGAGTTTCAGCTGAGTAATTGTCTTTATCAGTTTGGCCTGTGAGCATGTCTGTGGGGGACCATCTTGCTTGTTAATTGATGTAGGAAGCCCAAGCTCACTTTTGTTCACTCCCCCTGTTAATTCTTGCTACAGAGGTCAGAAACAGGTCATGTAGGTGAGTCTATATTCAAAAGACAGCAAAAGTAGCTCGGAGCACCAGTTTGAAGTCAGATGGCCTGGGACTGATTCCTGTCATTGCTGTTTATTAGCTGTGTGCTTTGACTTTTGGACAAGGTCTTTAACCTAGGAATTGGTATGACAGCATCCTGCACTTTGCCATTATCTTAGGTACTAGCAGATGAAATTAGTTAGCATTTAGAGTATGACAGGCGTACAGTGGATGCTCATTTATGGGCTCTTTACAGGGAAATACCTGGCAGTATACAAAGGATGGGTCTGAAAGTCTGTCATCATTCCAGGGTCACAAAAGCCCAATGACAGCTACACCACAAGGGTGGGTGTGTACACAGTGCAGCAGGTATGACTAAGGAGATTTCAGTCTGTGTTCACTCGCAGAACTCAGGATTGAGTTCCATGATCTTAAACTGTGTAAGTGAACTCTTAGAGTTGCCTTTCAGTCTTCTGTGCCGAGGGCCACTTCTTAGTGTTGCCTGGAGCTGCTTCTCTCATGCACAGCTATGGTAGCATGCAGTTCCTAAATGCTTTAACTCCACTATAGGGTGTGGTCTGTGGGATGAACAGTACAATGCAATAGGATGGAGTCTGAGGAACAAGCAGCATCCATGCATTAGGATGGAGTCTGTGAGATGAGCAGTAACAGTGCAATAGAATGGAGTCTGTGGGGTGAGCAGCAACAATGCAATAGGATGGAGTCTGTGGGATAAGCAGCAACAATGCAATAGAATGGAATCTGTGGGGTGAGCAGTAACAATGCAATAGGATGGAGTCTGAGATGAACACAGCATCCATGCAATAGAATGGAATCTGTGGGAAGAGCAGCACCCATGCAATAGGATGCAGCCTGTGGGATGAGCAGCATCCATGCTGTCTTCACAAACTTGAACATGATTTCAACCATCATGGTAGTACTTTCTGCTCAGTGAACACTTTGCATTGAGTTTACTGCAGCCCTTTGAACTATGAGAAATGCCCCATTGGGGGCTGAAAATCCATACTCAGAAGAAAACAACAGCAAAACTTTTGGGCAAATTGCACAGGAAGGAACTGTGTGTCTCTTGATGGCAGGAGGCATGAAGGTGCAAAGTACAACGTATTTTGAAGCGAGCAGTTCACAGGCACAAACCAACACTATCTGCTCAGTCTCTCAGACACCCCAGCTGCCAGCGGATGGGCAGATGTTCCCAGGGCAGAGCTGCAAGCCAGCAGCAGGACAAGCCTTCTTGGCCTCCAACCCAAAGCTTCACACCTCGGGGCACCAGCATACAAGATCATTTTGTTAAATGTCCCAGTATGTCAAAATAATCATGCTGTGCTGGAAGGGGTGGCTATATATATATTAAATTTAAAAACCAGTGTGATAACATTAGAGAACATTTTTTAAACACAAGAAGCATAGTGTGAAATATCATCACTCAGATGCAATTTCTATAATTTATTTTTATTCTTGCTCTTTTTTTTCCTCCGTGCTGGTACTTTCTTTCTTTCTTTCTTTTTTTTTTTTTACAAAGCCGTAACTAGTCATTTTGTTTAGCATTATAATAAGAAATTACCCTTGGGAAATTTAGTCTTATCACTTAAAGCTTAAAAGAATGCTACCCATCGTTATCTTTTTCTGCACTGACTGGATTTTAAATTAATCCTTTCTGTGGCTATTTAACCTGCTGCCAGGTTTACACTGTGCTAATACAGACTGTTCACGCTTTTCTTTGTTTTTCTTTTTAACTCTCTTACACTAAGATTACTGGGTTAAAGAATATGAGGATGTTTATGACTCAACTCATTCTTTTTTGTTGCTGTTCTTCTGGGAGAGAGTCTTACTATGTAGCTCAGACAGTCCTTGTACTTGTAATCCTCCAGTCTCAGCTCCCTGAACGCTGGCTTCATGGGTCTTTCATGTCAGTCTGACTTCACCTCCCTCCTCCTCTTCCTCTTCTATCTCCTCCTCTTCTGCTGCTGCTTCTGTTTCTGCTTCATATTATGTGCATGTATAGGAGTAGGGTGTATGCCTCTGTGCATGTGTGGAGATCAGAGCACAACTTCTGATTCAATTCTCTGCTTCCACCATGTGGGTTCTGGGATCAAACTCATATCTTTAGGCTTGGCAGCAAGTGCCTTTACCAACTGAGCAGTCTCCCTAGCCACTCTTGCCCCAGAATGCATCTTAATGTCCATTTTCAGAAGAAGACATTGAGGGTTAGAGAAATTTTAAGTTTTGAAATTCTTCTATCACATCCATTTATTTTGTCTATGTCTAGGCACACATGCACCTAGACCTGCATGGAGGTCAGAGGACAGCTTGCAGGAGTCGGTTGGTTTTGTCCTTCCACAGTATGGGTCTTGGAGGTTGAACTCAGGTCATCCAGCTTGGTGGCAAGACTATTAATCCTTTGAGGCGTATTGCCAGCCCTGAGGATCAGAGAAACAAAGAGGACGTGTCTGAGATCCCACAACTGGTAAGTGGAAGAACAAACAATACAGTGTCTCAGGCTGGACTTAAGGAAGGAACAGGGTCTGTGTAAGGCCCACTGGGGGTTCAAACAGCCTTTGAATTGGTTTTCAGCAGAGGCATGTTACTTTTCCTATGGGGACATTTTGGTAAAGAGGCAGAGCTGGCTCAGTCAGCCACTCCTACCTCCTGCCTGGATCCTGAGTCCCACCTACCCTTCACCTTCTTTTTCATTTAACTATAAGGTGGTGATTTTTCAATGAGTGTAGAAGATTGACCACATACATTTATGTCTCCTTTCTCCCAAGTGCCTCCAAAAGGGGAAGAAGGCCAAGAGCACAGGATGTATTTGGAAGCCCCAAGGTAGACTGCGTGGTAACCTGAGGCCCCCGAGGGAGACTACATGTGAACCCCTAGAAGTAGTAGATAAGGAGGATTATAGAGGAGCCCACTCTTCAGCCATCCTCACAGTAGCTCTAAGAATGCGAAGTAGCTATGTGAATCTTTCATCCCTGCCTAAGGACAGTGAGTCCCAATTGCCAAGGGCTTCTAAGTCAATATCACTTGCAGCAGATGCCTTCCCCCAAGTCCCAAATCCCTGGCCTGCTCACAGTATTACAGACACCCTTGGTTTATAAAGAAACTGCATCTTGATAAACCCATCATAAAGGGACTATGTGGCTCACACTCTTGGCCTATCAAACGTCACTGCTTAGCAAATCAGAGCTTAGTGGTATGTGGATGATTTTTCCCTTGTGGTCCTGTGACTTCCAGGGTACCGCCACTCTCTGCCACCGTCTAGCCAGAGATAGGTTTGTACTGTGTGTCCCCTGGCCCACAATGACACAAACATTGGAGTTTGAAGTACAGTTTCTCTGAATGTGTATTGCTTTCACAGCACCATAAAATGAACCTTCAAAGAGAAGAATGTCTACAGTAAGGTGTTGTCACTAAAGTTTGCTAGGCAGCCATAGGTCACTGAAATGGAAAAGGAAAAGGTAAACAAAGGACTTGACCCTCCCTAGATGCTTCTTTCTGAAGATACAGACACAGAGAGGAATTGGAACAAGGTCATCTCCATTTATTCTCAGTAGATCACGCCCCCTAGGTCCAACCAAAGTTCTGTATGCCTGTCCACTCTTCACCAAACTTAGCGTTAACAGAGTCCCCGTCCTGGTCCTTCTCTCTGAAGGTTTGGTGTTAGCATAAAACATAGGAAATCATTTTATGGTTTCTTCTTAATAATATGTTCTTAATTACAAAGACCCATGATGATAACCTTGATGGTCAGCTTGGTGGGATGTATAATCATCATGGAAATAAATCAGGTTTGTGTGAGATTATCTGGATTAGATTAATTGAGGTAAGAAGACCTACCCTAAATGTGGGTGGTAACTATTCTATTCAGTCTCAGACTGAACATAAAAGAGACCACAATCTGAGTGTGAGCATTATTTTCTTTTTCTGAGTGTAAGCATTTTATTTTTCTGAGCGTAAGCATTTTTTCTCTTTTCTTGGTCTTCTGACTGTGAGCACATGTGACCAGCTGCCTGCTCCTTCTGCCATGCCTCCCCATGCTATGCTGTCGCCCCTAGAACTGTGAGCCAGAATCACCTTCCCTTAAGCTGCTTTTGTTGGGTGTTTTATTGTGACAAGGAAATAAATTAATATAGTTGCTTCAGCTACGAGGCTCCCTGTGCGTGAGAAAAGACAGTTTTCTTTTAAAAAAAAATTTAATTGTAAATGTGTACATGAGTGTGGGTACCCATAGAGGCCAGAAAGAGTGTCAGATTCCCTGGGTCTGATGGTTGTCACCCTGACAGATGGTTGTGAGTGCCCTGATACAAATAAAAGTGCTCCTAGCATCTGAACCACCTCTCCTGACCCCTCCCCACAATCAGTATTTTACTTCTCTCTACCAAGAAGTACCAACTTCCTTGGTCAGATCCCCCTCAGTGGGTTTCCTGAACCAGGCTTGCTGAAGTGTCTGGAAAGTCTCCTGATGCAGTCGGGTGTTGTGCAAGAGGTCACATGCTCCTCTGTAAATGGAGCTGCGGGCAGGCCTGCTTTTTGTCCCGCCCGACTCCCGCACGGCTAGCTTTACACTTGAAATAACAACACACAAACTGTATTCATATAAACACTGCTTGGCCCATTATATCTAGCCTCTTCTTGGCCAACTCTCATATTTTGCTTAACCCATTTCTAATAATCTGTGTAGCACCACTAGGTCATGTCTTACCGGGAAAGATTCAGCAAGTCTGATCTGCGTTCATCTTGGGCTGGAGCTTCACTGCATCTGACCTCACTTCCTTCTACCCAGCATTCTGTTCTGTCTACTTTACCCACCTAAGGGCTGGCCTATCAAATGGGCCAAGGCAGTTTCTTTATTAACCAATGAAATCAACACAAAAAGAAGACCCTCCCACATCACTCCCCCAGCTGCCAGCCTTGAAGGCTGACAGTCCAGGGTCAGTTCCCTGGATGGAAAGTTCTCCCATGTGTGCATGAGGTCATCAAGTTCCCATCATTCCTCTGCCCTCTCTACGTTTAGTCGCTCAGCTCCTCCTGACCATCCTACCCTCCCCAAGGCCTTCTATGTTAGCCAGCTCTCAGATGAACCAACCACTTCTCTTCCTCTTTTCCAAGTGATTTTTTTCCAGGAGTATACAAACCAAGCTCTCCAATTAGTCAACCATGTGCATCGGGAGAAATCATATTTAAACTCACTTGGGTCCTGTTTCATCATTTATGAAGTGAAGGGTTTGGTGTATACAGTCAGACTTCTGCTTCCTGGGCTCCATGTTTGTGCATTTAAACACCTGTGCATCTGAAATATTTTAAAACTTGTACCTGTAATGAACAAGCACAGACCTTCTCATTGCTGTTGCTTCTTAAACAGTATGGTCTAACAACAGTTTACACTCTGTGTAAATGTAGCTGTTTAGAGATCATTACCATATGCTACAGCATCTGTGAAAAGTACTAGCACAGTGGTGCTGGTATCTGCAGGAGGTCCTGGCTTCTAACATCTGTGATGCTGGTGTCTGCAAGAGATCCTGGATTCTAATACCTGTGATGCTGGTGTCTGCAGGAGGTCCTGGATTCTAACATCTGTGGTGTTGGACCTGTGATGCTGGTATCTGCTGGAGGTTCTGGATTCTAACATCTGTGATGCTGGTATCTGCAAGAGATCCTGGATTCTAATACCTGTGGTGCTGATGTCTGCAGGAGGTCCTGGATTCTAACATCTGTGGTGTTGGACCTGTTATGCTGGTATCTGCTGGAGGTTCTGGATTCTAACATCTGTGATGCTGGTATCTGCAGGAGATCCTGGATTCTAACATCTGTGATGCTGATATCTACAGGAGATCCTGGAGTCTAACATCCACATATAAAGGTGTTGCTACTGTCACTAAAGTCCTCTCATTTTAATTATAATAAAAAGATATACATGTATATTAAACTAGTACTAATAATTATTAGTATAATATAATAACTTAATAATATTAAACAAATAGATATATAACAAACATTCAACAATAGGGCTTCAGTTAGATAAGTTATGATCTATTCAGATAATAGGAAGATCAAATGATAATTCTTTTTAAAAAGATTTATTTATTTTGATATTTGCCTTCATATATATGTGTGTGTGTGTGTGTGTGTGTGTGTGTGTGTGATTGTGTGTGTGCACCATATGTGTACCTGGTACCTGTGGGGGCCAGAGGAGGCCTCAGAAGCTCTGGAATTGGAGTTACAGGTGGTTGTAGGTGTTATGTAAGTGCTGGCAACTGAACCCAGGCCTGCTGTAAAAGCAGAAAATGCTTTTAACCACTGAACCAGCTCCCCAAAATATTTCGTTGTTGGTGGTGTTCTGTTTTGTTGAAATAGCATCTCACTATGTAGCTCTGGCTGACCCGAGCTTGCTAGGTAAACCAGGCTGGCCTTACACTCACAGAAATCTGCTTGCCTCTAAGTGAGGATTACAGGTGTGCACCACCACACCTGGCCATAGAATTATTTTAGAATGTGTTTTCATTTCACCGGAATGAATTCATGATAGAATACTAAGTGAAAGCAGTGTGACATTATACTATTCCCTTTTAATATATTCCTTCATGAATCCTTATGTATAAAATGAAAACACAACACAGTCAGTAGTAGTTCCCCATATGATTGTAATGTTAGTAACACTCAACTATAAAACGGCATCTTCTTACCTCCCTTGGTCCATCCATCCTTCCTTTCATTCCCCTTTTACCCTTTCTTGCCGTTTCTTTAATTGTGTTAGTTGGGGCAGCTACTTAGCCTGTTTAGCCTCCCTGGACTCTGTGGGAGGATCAGGACTCCTTTATCCCGTCTCCTACCATATCTTGAGTAATCCACCTCTGCAGCAGCATTGTATCCTTTACTGTAATTTCTGGTCAACACATCTGTATGCTCCTGATTCAGAGCCTGCTGACACCAGAGCCCCTGCTTTGTTTGCTGACGTATCTACGCTGTGATGCCCGACACAGAACACGCCAGACACGTATTGGCTGAATGTTTAACAAACCCGTTCGTGCTATGACCTTTTGGAACTTGAAATCCGAACCTTGATGCCACTAGCCACTTTTCAGTTTCTCGTGTAAACAGTAAGTACCTCTGCCTGCATTTCCTCTTAAACACTTTGTCTACAGCTGAAATAAATCACCCCCAGATGCTCATGGGAGTTTGGACTGGAGAACTCTTTGGGGGAAGGTGACAGCAACAGATAGCTACACCTACTAGCATCAATTATTCGTTCATACCTCCATCTTTCATTGCTGAGATTCTGCTCTCACTTGCAATTTAGCTTCTCCCAGAAATGTCAACACCGAGTAAATATGCTATCCTAGGGCTGGAGGACATGAGCGCACGATCCATCTAGCAGTTACGTTTCTGATGGTAATGAATGAATTGGCAATGTTTTGTTGGCTCAGCCATTCTCAACTCAATTAACTACGAAACATTGAGGAAAATGGGAGCAGGGATCTGCAGGGCAGAGGATGAGATTGTGGACTTCAGTGACTCCGACGAGAAGCTGTCACCATTTGAGCCCTCTGAGGATGCATTATTCTCCTGATGTTGTCTATTTAGTCCCTTTCACTAATGCTGGACAATCAGGATTTCCTATTAGGATTGTCAGAGTGAGGATGTCTGAAATGGAAGGGGAGGTCATAATAGACACAAAACTCCATTGAAGATCTTCCAACAACCTTTTTCACAGGTTTTGATGCAACAACATTTGGATGAGCCTGGGAAGAGACCAGGTTAAATTATGTAAAGGAGGCTCTCCATTGTATTTAGTTATTTGTATTTCTTATGTTTCTTTACACTCCAAACTGTATTTTGTTTGCTTCTGTAACTGACCTAATTATTATGCTCTTGACCTTGTTTTACATACATGTTGCTGTGTTTGGATAAAAGGCTGTAGGTCGCAGTAGTCAGCGAAAGTGTGACATTATACTATTCCCTATTAATATATTCCTTCATGAATCCTTATGTATAAAATTAAAACACAACACAAGGTCGGTAGTAGTTCCCTAGATGATTGTACTATTAGTAATGCACGGCTATAAAAAGGCATCTTTCTGCTTCCCTCCCTCTCTCTGCCCATCTCTCCTTCCCTGTATTCCCCCTTCCTCCTTTCTTGCAGTTTCTTTAATTGTGTTAGTCGGGCAGCTTCTTAGCCTGTGTAGCCTCCCTTGACTTATCCTGTCTCTTTACGATTCACCACTCCAATCCCAGTCTCTCCTCTCTTAGCCGAAGGATCCTCTCTGCTTTCATAATCTCAGATAATATCATCATCACATCTGTTTGCTTATGTTTGTGTGTTTGAGAATTGGGAGTCATCCATAGCTACACAGTGAGTTCAAGACCAGCCTGAGTTTCTGATCCTGATGTCCTTCCCTTCCAAGTCCCTAGACTACAGGCATGGGCTGTCATGACTGCACACATTTTCTTTATAAACGCATGCCTGTCACAGCACCTCTTTAATGTACACGGTAGTCTAGCCACTCTTCAGCCCCGTGGAACCTTTCTTAGCAATCCAAGCAGGACTAGATCAAAAGATATCCGCAGATAGGATCACAGTGTCCCACGCCATAAGCATCTCCTTTGATGTTCTCTCAAAACTGCATAAAGCTTAAGTTCTTGGGCTGCTCTGGAAGACCCAGCCCCCTAACCACTGGACGCATTTCCCACCACATGACCCAGGACCAGTCACAGTGAGAACTCTGCTCCCTCAAATATGGCTTCCTGATTCATCACATAGCTGGGCCCTCGCTACCCCTCTTTCTTCTGCCTGTAATACTCTTTTCTTTCACTCTTCCAAAATTCTGTGTGCATCCTTCAAAACCAACACGATCTATGGTATCAGCAAGCATCATTTCTGACTCCTTCCTTTGGGTTTTCACAGTTCTTTAAACCAACCTATTTGCTGGCAATTACCCCCAACACTACAACTATGCATTCACACGTGTTTGTCTGTCTCCTACTAGACTATGAACTTTTCGAGAGCCAAGAGCTGTCATTCATCTCAGGAGAGCCAGTGCTTAACACAGAGTCTGGGCTCATCCTTAATTCGTGTTTATTGAATTTATTAATTAAGCCATAACCAAGGCATCACCATCCATTTAATTGCAAATGAAACTCCACAGATGAAATTAACAGCCTCATTTTGATCAGCCTTGCTGGGAAAACAGTGACAAACGTGGTGCTTCACACAATGCCAGCCAGTGAAGAGGAAAGAAAAGTACCCAAGGGCACTGGCCCTGCCCTTGAAGAACTTGGGCTGTAGTTAGACAGATAGGATTGCCATGCACAAAACGGGCCGAGGGAAAAATTAAGGCTTGAACTCTGGGTTTAAGGCCCAAATAAATGAGAGCAACGTTTCTCTTGCACATTCAACCACCTACCACACTTTGTACTTGGGCTCCTTGGAGAGGATTCTGTGCCAGGATGGAGCAAAGCTACTACTAAATAAAATGATGGTTTAGTGTTTTGGGAGTGACAAGGAAGTTGAGAGAAAGATATTCTGGAGAGGTGAGATCGTTCAGGGAAGTGCCACCCACTGGCATTAGAAGCCATGCACACTGAATCCAATCTTTCGCTACCCACTGGAGAACTTCGTCGTGCTGCATAATCAGAGAGTGACAGCTAAAACAAGCCAGTGCCTCTCCTTCGATTTTTCCGTTTACACAATCCTTATGCATTCTTGAAATAGTTATTTGGTTCTCATAGCAATATTATGTGATGGGCTGAAGTGTTTTCAGGCTGAGCCTTCCTTTGACCTTATCACAGCACATTCCACCCTAGGCTAGCACAGAATTGTCCCGTGAAGATGCTCTTCCGAGTTGCCAAATGCTGATTTTGCTTCCATCTGATGAGACTCATTGACATGCTATTGTGCTCATTGGTTTATTCTCAGGGAAAACAAGCAACACGCTGCATCTCTTCCCAGAACTTAAAGCAAAACAAGAGTTCAAGAAATACTTGCTCCATGAATAACACATGATGTGATGTCCTGCATGGTAGTCAGTCTATTCTTGTCTCTAGTTCCACCCAAGTTCATTGACAACTCAAGTCCTAAGTAGTGCAAGGCAAGATTCCAAGCCATCTCAGAATCACTTGCTGACAAGCAATGGATGGACAGGTTTGCCCAGCCATCAGCTGGACCTGGCCTTCCTCCCAGTTTGGATAATATAGATAACAAAGCTTCGAGCCTGGAGAGTTATGTCTGCAGAGTATAGAAACAGACATGATCCAGCAGCCCCAGGCTCTGCTGATAACAAAAGCTTTCTGAGCAGTGGCCCTTCTAAGCAACAAATCAAGACAGACAGCCTGCCAAAAACGTGCGGACCAAGCAGGCTCGGAATCCCTTACCTGCCAAGAAACTGCTCTCCCAGCCCATCCATCAAAGAGACAACTTCCATTTGATGGTGCAAGCGTCAAGGCACAGACTGCCTTCATGCATATAACAATGCTCCCTGATTTCTTGAGCAAACTCTCCCGAAGTGACCCTCCCCACAAATGCCAGGAACCTGAAGAATAAATATGTGCTTCTGCCTGTCACATATCTGTTCCTTCTTTGAGATTCTGCTCATGTGATGTCACTTCCTCTGAAAAACAGGGTGTTAGGTCAAGAGCAGGTTTTGATGTTGCTCTGGTCAAGAACCTCAGTACTATTTAGATTCTGATTTTCCAATCACCTCTCACTTCCTGAAGAGGTGCACACAATGAGAAGTTTTAAGCCCACCCTTCCCCCTTGAGCCCTACACTACAATTCAGGGCCCTCTGAAAGAGCAGAATTGGATTAGGAAACTTAAGTTGGGACCCAAAGAAATGCTTTTGTCTTCTAAAGCCAGAATCCAAATTCTGGAGCCTCAACCCTCTTGCCATGGCAATGATAAGTATATTTAGACAAGTGTGTGTGTGTGGGGGGGGAGGCTGTCACTCCTGGCTTGAGGAGGAGGCATTGAGTTCAGCAGTCCTAATTCCATGAAGGTTTGATGGTGGTATCTTTGATATTGCTGTCATGATGACCCATGGAGAATAACTTTAAGTGTTATTGTATATTTTTTGCTCTTTTTCCTTAATCTGGGCCAAAAACAGAGTAAAATAAACTTAGACTTGTATTTTGGAAGTATGAGTAAGAGGGGACCTGTAGTTGCTCAGCCACACGGACTAGCAGTGTTCAAACTTCAATGAGACACAGCCCATGCCCACCCGAGAGTTTGGTTCTTTGTCTGGTGATCTATTCCCAAGTCTAGATCATCATGTTAGACTAGTCTAGTCTATTATCATGTATAACCTGGCAAAGTGCTCCACACCTCAAGTACTTGATCTCGATTTACAGATAAGGAAACGGGTAGAGAGAGTAAAATAGACTTCAAAGGTAACGTAGCGGGTTAACTCCAAACCACGTGTGCATAATCCATTCTTTTCTGGTCTCTATTGCTAAGCTGAAACTAATTTCCACTGTCATGTCTATCTATGGGCTTTTATTTTTCTTTATCACAATGTAGAAGAAATCTCCATGTTTTGAGGCTCAAGAAAAGGGTAGTTCATGGTGTTCAGTGGCATGGAAGGCCATGGAAAGTTGTGGGGAATGATGTCCAAAGGGCAGTCTTGGTCCCCCATGCTTTGTTCCAATGCACCCCAGACAGAATGGCTCAGAAATACAGTAACTGTCAGTCTTTAAAAAAACCTAATGCACTTGTCTGTTTCTCTCCAGAAAAAGGCAAAAAAAAATCAAATCTTGATTGTTGCTTCTCTAGTCATACCCTCTGATAGTCCAACATCAGGATAGCTGAGATCAAAGACTTGTCCTCAGCACAGTGTTGGGTAGTTCATTACCTGGTACCCACTTGAATGAGGAACAGCCCACAATGCTGCACTCAGGCCTTTGACCTAGGACAAGTGATGTGGGATTCCCCTCTCTATGCTATGAATATGATTTTATTATCATTGGTTAATAAAGAAACTTTTTTGGCCTATGGCAGGGCAGAATATGACAAGGTGTGAAGTCCAAGCAGAGATAAAAAAGGAAAGAAGGTGGTAGATTCAGAGAGAATCATGTAGCTGCTGAAGGAGAAAGATGCCGGAACCTTACTGGTAGGTCACAACCCCATGGCGATACACAGATTAATAGAAATGGGTTGATTTAAGATATAGAGGTAGCTAAGAATACTCCTGAGCTGTTGGCCGAATAATGTTGTAATTAATATAGTTTCTGTGTAATTATCTGGGTCTAGGTGGTCAGGAAACAAAGTGAAACCAGACAAATATTTATCCCTGACCTCTTCTCTATGTTCCAGGCTCCAACAACCTACACCAGTTCTTCAATTTCATGTTTCCTGGCTTTATAAGCTTAAGGTTTCCCAAGCTGAACTGCAATCCTTTTATCCCAAACACATTTCTCTTTGTCTCCCTCTTGCCATGTGTGTGTGTGTGTGTGTGTGTGTGTGTGTGTATGTGTGTTGATACTTTTGGTCTGTGGAGGAGGAAACTCCAGTGACTGTTTTTTCATAACTGCATATTGACGAGTTGGCTACATCTGTACAGGATCCTATGGATTCACTAGCAGTCTGAACTGGCCAAAGACATTTTCTACATCCCTGACACCTCTTGAATATAGTTTCCAAGAGATAGTCAGGCTTCAGAATAGAATACGGTAGCATGGTAGGCCTTTCTTGTGGGTGAATTCCTTTGAGCATACAAACTTATTCTCATTTTTTACATTACAAACTTCTCCCCCTGCATTTCTATTTCTACCTAGAAGCAATGAAGGCTTCTGCTCTCTTTGCCCATCTTAGATAGGTCTAGGTTGGGGAAACATTTTCTCCATGTCAACTCTACATACCTGTTTTCCCCAAAGGTAAGAGAAATGGCTTCTCTAAATGCCTTGAATTCTCTTGATGTACACAATGACTGTAGTGATAAAAACCAACACCATCTCCTCCCTTTACTTCTGGTGGTCTGAATAAAATGGCTCCCATAGGTTCATATATTTGAATGTTGTCATCAGAGAGTGGCACTCTTTGGGAAGGATTAGGGGGTGTGGCTTGTTGAAGCAAACCTTTTTGGAGGAAGTATGTCACTGGAGGTAAGTTTTGAGGTTTCAGAAGCACATGCCAGGCTCAGTTGTCTCTCTTGGCCTGCTCAGGATGCAGCTCTCAGCAACTGCTCCAGTACCATGACAATAAAGGACTAAACTTCTGAAATTGTAAGCAAGCTCCCAACTAAATGTTTTCTTTTCTAAGAGTTTCCTTGGTTATGGTGTCTCTCCACAGCCATACAACAGTAACCACGATAGTAGTTCCCTTCTGTACTCATACCCATGAATGCCACCTAAAGCTTATTTGCCTTTTTAGATGGGCTGGCAGATCCTATAACATGTAATTGATGGGTATTTCTTGCTGTGACTAGAAAGAGGCAGAATGGTTCTCATTGCCCATGCTTACCTAGACATTCTGCGAGATGAGGCGGCCCTGCCAGACTCAGCGTCTGCTTCACCAGCCTGCTTCATTAGAGTTCTGCCTTGGAAAGCATCAGGTGCTGACTCAGAGGTCCTGGCTTACACCTTCTGTTTTTATGATTTCTCTAATTTCACCCTTTGTCCTCTGTCCTCCCTTCTCCTTTTTCTGTGTTGAGTTTTCTACTTGGCTACTGTGAGAACCCAGCAGTGAGGAGACATTTATGCGAGGACTCAGGCACGCTCCTACTACTTTAGGCACACAAGGAATGGGTGCAGAAGGATTTCTAATGAAACCAAGTAGGTGTTCTACTAGAGCATGTGTCGGCTGGCTGGGACCAAGCCTGCAAAACCCCAGGGAACCTTGTTTAAGCACGGAGCCTGATCTCGGAACTCTGGAGTCCGCATTTCTAATGCATCTAGATGATACCCGTGTTTCGTACCTGACGTATCTGGACCAGGGCTACAGGAAGGTGGTCCAGAGACAAATGGGAGCTCTAATAAATGAACACTGTCAGGGGCCCATCTCTTATCTACGGGGAGAGAAACTTTGGCTTTTCATGGGTAGCTAATTGTTTTCCTGGTTTTTGTTGTTGTTGTTTGCTTGTTGTTGTTATTGTGTTTTCTTCTTTCTTATCAAACTCCTCCAGGACTGTATAATATAAACAGTTCTAGCTGCTTTGGGCAGGACTTGGTTAAATTAGAATCTGGTCAAGTAGGAAAATCACTAATTTCCCCAAGGAACCCCAGCAATCCTGCTGGCAGCTGGCCCTCCTCTGTGAGTTGTAGGAGGCTGCCAACGGGACCTTGTGCACTGTTTGCAGAAGGTAATGTGGCTGAATTAATGATGATGCAGGAGCCTTCACAGAGGTGATTCTTGACTCTTTTAATTGAACCATTTCTCAACCCCAATGCTGCCTTGCTGCCACTGTTACAGGCTGGGCTCTCTATTCAGAAACAACATATTGTAGATTAATTCTCCCACTCAAACTGATAAACTATCTGACATATAATTTATACTCATTCATCTTTGCCCAACTCTTTTTCTACTACTCTGTCAGCCAGAGGGCTCTGACAAAAATTCATCTTTAGTGTACACTGCTGACGTAGGCCCAAACACAGCCACAGAAGAAATTCAGAAACAATAAGGGTCTAAGTGTTCTAACTTCCCACTGGTGAAGACCCTAAGATCTTACAGTGCTTGAGTCCTTTTCATACAATAAGCCTTATGCTGTTCCCTCCCAAATAAGTTTTCCTCAATCTGTTCTATGTTGATAGGTTAACTAGCCCTGCATTGCCCTTTACCCAGCGCATTGTGCCTCCCGCCTTGCCAATCCAGTCTAGTTTACCCAGGTCTCTCCCCTGACCCCTCCCCTGACTCCTCCCCTGACCCCTCCCCTGACTCCTCCCCTGATCCCTTCCCTGACTCCTCCCCTGACTTCAGTTATACTCTAGAAGACCAAAGCCATGCCACTTTGTATAAGTTTAGTCTAAGTTTAAGTCTAAGTTTAGGCAGAAACATCAAAAAATCACACTAAATATTCTATATACAGGGAAGCCACCAGTTGGGACATGTTATAAGGGCATTGAGTGGCCTGAGAGAAGCACAAAGAGGAAAATGAGCTGCTCTATGATTGGGAACAGCAGGAAGCTACCACTGCCCAAGGGCTGCAAAAACCCAAGGAGAAGCCCTAGAGCCCAGCCCCTCTTGGTATTTGACACTGCTGGAGGCTGTGGTCACAAGGAGTTACTGGGGCATTGCAAAGGGAAAGAGGGTACTGGAGGCTACAGCTGCCTCCTCTGCAGCTGAGTCCTTCCATCCTGCAGGGGCTCCTGCCTCTGGCCATCATCCTCTGCCACCTCTGTTGGAACAGACCAGAGCAAGAGAACAAGAATGGTGTGAAGGCTCAGAAAGCAAAGACCGGCAATCCCTCCCCACTCCATGGTTCAGTCCTACCTTCTCTGAGTTCTTTTACTTCTCTCTTTTCCAGACCGAGGAACTCTTGACACTCACTTTATAATAAAGGCACTAGAGAATTCAAGTGGCGAACACAAGGCTGTTTATTTTATGGTCTTGCAAAGCAGGTCATCAGCCTAGACAGGCAATGTGCTCTGTGCTGAGGGAGGAGAGAGCACAGATTTTAATCCCCAATACAACAAGCCCTTTCTTTGACTCAGTAACCAGGAGAGTCTAATTTTTTCTTTTGTTCTATGGAGATGAAGGGTGTCATTTCAAGATAGGGTTTCTCTGTTTAGTTCTAGCTGTCTTGGAATTCACTCTATAAACCAGGCTGGCTTCGAACTCACAGAGATCTATCTGCCTCTCCCTTCTCGGTGCTGGGATTAACAGTGTGCACTACCACTGCCTGGCAGGGGAGTCTGATCATATACTCATCTAGATTTTCTATTCTCCTCTGCCTTATTTTTTTTTTTTTTTTGATTTTTCGAGACAGGGTTTCTCTGTAGCTTTTTTGGTTCCTGTCCTGGACTTGGTTTTGTAGACCAGGCTGGCCTCGAACTCACAGAGATCCACCTGCCTCTGCCTCCCGAGTGCTGGGATTAAAGGCGTGCGTCACCACCGCCCGGCATCCTCTGCCTTTTTTTCTCAACAAAACTCACAGGCAGCTCTCTCTGTATAGTTCATGTTTTATGTCTTGTTGATTTTAAAGCTTTTGGGGACCATGACCTTCACATGTCAGGAGCTTGTGAAACAAACTTATCTATTTAAAATTTTCTACTCAGAACTTGTAGATGTGGTGGAGGTAGCTCATCTGGCTGGACTAACAGCGAAGCAGGGATCTGGTGCTTCCTGTTTATCTATATTTGGACTTAAGCTGGTTCCAGTCACTTTGGACAATGAACCGTCAGATTTTCTTTCTCACACTAATGCTTTCAATGAACACCTACAGTTGTACCAGGAATTACGCTAGAGCTGGGAGGCAAGGGGGGGGGGTGGATTCAGAAATAGAAAAGATGGCAGCATCTCCTCAGGTGCAGGCACGTGAAACACTTTTTCTCTTTAGGCGGGGATTGAAAATTGCTTCTGGAAATGAATCCTTCCAAGTTCCCTCCTTCTCACTGTTGCCTGGGTTGCTTTTGCTTAAAGATCTTAGGGCAATCTCTGAGTGATTCACAGTCAGGGGACAGTAGCATACACTGGACTTTCTTAGGAAGAGCAGAAGGAAATTTCCAGACATATGACACACAGTCTTTATCTCAGAACCTTATAGTCTCATGAGGGCATCCCATGTACACAGCATTGCAAACAGAAGCTCATGATGGCTCAGCTGACATCTCAAAGGCTGCTTTCAGGCACATGGAAATGCAAAGGGGGTGATGGGGTGTGGAGAGGTTTTCTGGGTGAAGAGATTTGGCCTGGGCAGAGGGAGTGGAGATGCATCCCGGAGAGGAACACAGCAATCTTTGGTGCAGACTCAACTCATCCTTCCATTTTTGGACACAACACTATTACAGGTGTCTTCTCCAAGCTATAGAAACACCCAACATTAGAGGGCAGAAATACAGAGTTCAAACTGCTGTCTTAGTTGAATGACCTTACTCTGGGGAATCACTTGACTGTGTGGGGCTTGAGTTCATGACGATGGGATCATGACTCTATCTCTGATCACACAGATCTAGAACACACAGACTCTTGCGGTTCCATCTAACCCCAGCTATAGGTCCTGTGACTCACCTGAGCCCAGGCAACAAGACCTTTGATTTACATGAAGGAAAGTAGAATCCAGAAAGTCCTGGTTCTTCCTCCATAGCTCATACCCTCATTCTATCTTCTTCTCACAGGACTTTTTTTGGGGAGCTGTTGATGCAATTGAATATCTCCAAATTCATTATTCTTGTTGGAGTATACACAGGTCCTCATATATAGGCCTACAGAGTACAGCAGGCAGGCAAGTCCCAATTCTTATGGAGGAGAAGCTACCAGTGGGAAAGAAGCCAGAGGATGACATGAAGATGGGTTGTTCTTTTTTCACCTGTCTGACTTCTTTTTCCCTCTAACCCTAGCATAGTCCATCTTCTGCTGGCTTCATAATCCTGTTGCTGGGCCTGGATACCTTTAGATCCTTCAGATATTCCTGTAATGAGATGAGATAGCTCATCATCATAGTCCCTGTCTTCTCAGACAGGGTTGTTACCATCTCTCATGCTGGAAGGGGACCAAGAAGACTTATTCTCTTTCCTTTCCAGGTTCCCCGGCAGCAGTTCTTAGCCTTCCTCTGGTATTGTTAACTCTTGTGAAGGGAATACCACCAACAGATTGCTCCATGGTGGTGATAGAAAGAAATCAAGCATTTTAGTTACTCCAGAAATTTTTTGATGAGTTGGAATAGTCATCCGCACTCACAGGGTTCTAACATGTTCTTTTGAATTGGAAAAGAATTAAAGTGGAGCCATGGGGAACTGGGCTACTTGTACCTATGGACACAAGTGTGAACGTTACCCATGCCTATGTCATCTGTGAAGGAAGGCCGAGAGGAAGGCTGCCAAGATCCCCCTGTTCCTGCTCTGTGCTGCTGCAGCAGAGATGAGAGTAGAATCCAAGATACAGCAGCCAACAGGAAGTCTTTCAAAACAGAGTCTCCACATTACTCCGAGATCTTCTTAACATGCCCATTCTGACATAGTAGGTTTACTAAGGGTAGCTGGAGATTTCCTGGTCCTGCTGTGGGAAATGGGGACAATCGTTGGTGCTTCTAGAATGAAATCATTTCTGATTTCTTCAGGATTAAGTTCTGATGATTCCTTTGATGGTTCCTCTTTTCATGGACCTGGTAAAATATGTCTCTTCAACTCAGTTTCTCAAGTGAAAAAAATAGACAGATGTCAGTGACCTTGCCAGGAAAGGGCCACCCATGCATTGCTTTGGAGGGACTGGAATGATCCTGGAAGGTCAGCTAAGATTCCTGAGAGATCAAACCTGAAAGCTGGAGGGGGCCCGTGAGCTCTAGTCCAGGTCTCTTATTTAATGACAGCGGAGGCAGTGTGGGGTGAGCTCAGCAATACAGTGGTTGCCTGGCCTGTGTAAGGCCCTGGGTTTAGTCCTTAGGACTGCATCAATCAATTAGTCAATCAATCTCCAATCAACTGATCAATCAAATGAAATTGTCACCCAAATGTTTAGCATCAAAGACAGTGTGGCTCATCAGTACTGATTGAGTTCATCAGCACCACACCTTACGCAATCCATCAGAATAAGAGACTTTTCTGTTTTCTTTCTTTTTTAACAGATTACCCTGAGAGTTGTCCTACTTTAGTTTTGGTTGCTATGAGAAACACAATGATCTAAACAACTCGGGAAAGAAACGGTTTTTCTGTCTTACACTTTCACATCACAGTCTGTCACATCAGGACAGGGGCTCAGGTCAGGAACCTGGAGGCAGGAACTGAAGCAGAGACCACAGAGAATTGTTCCTTACTGGTTTGTGTCCCCTAGCTTGCTCAGTTACTCTTCTTGTATGGTTCAGGCCCACCACCTACATCCCACCACAGCTGGCTGAGCCTTTTTACATCAATTAGCAATTGAGAAAAATGCCCTACAGATATGCCCATAGGCCTATTCTTCAGTTGAGATTTGTGCTTTCTGGATGACTCTAGTTTGTGTCAAGGTGACAAAAATGAACCAGCACAAGAATTTCAACCTCATATTTCCAGAGACCAAGGACCTTCGTGCATAAGGAGCACACACTGACTATTGCTGTGGGGCCATGCAGGGCCGCTGAGTTTTCCAGAAAAGCAAAGGATCTACAGTTTCATGTGAAACGTGATTTTTAAATACTGGCAATTAGTTGAAGTTTAAAATAGGATTCCTCACAGTTAAGACAGGTTTCCAGAGAGGTACTAACCAGCTTGCTTTCAGCCTTTGATCCGTGTACACGGTAGGGGTTGGAGAGTGGATGCTGCGGTGCAAAGCCAAGTCACAGGGAGAGTCCTTGCTCTCCTAGTTCCGACTCTGTCATACTGAGGAAAGTTTCTTATCTAAATAAAGAAAGGAGGCTTGCTGACAGGCAGACTCCAGGTGATGAATCCAACTACAGAATTCTCTCTTCATGGATGCAGAATAAGATAAGACATTTGAAACATTTAAAGTCAGTTCAGAGACATCTTGGAAACTGCCTTCAGGAAGAGTGTCTTGGTTGCTCCACAGCAGGCAACTGGGAATTTCTCTGAACTGATTTAACAAGGCCATAAAAAGCTCCCGACATCCATCTCCACACTGGCTGAGAAAGACTGTGTGGTAACCTCAGGGCAGCCAGTTCAATGGGAACCATGACAGAGGACATCTCCTCACACCATGGTTGAAACCAGAAAGCAGAGAGCAGCCAGAAGTAGCCCACTTCCACTCACTAGGTCACCTCCTAAAGTTTTCAAAAGTCTTCATAACACAAAGCCTTTGTGGGCCATCTCAGATCCAAACCATAGCACCATGGAGCCAGGGCCCAAACCCAGAAACCATAAGGCATCATCCAATATCTCTTCATATTCCATTTCCAGGTCTCCCTTTGAGGTGGCCGCTGTTCCAACCTCTAATAGTATGGTTTATCTGTCTGCCTATCCATTAGTCTTCTATCTGCCCACCTAATGCTGGGGACACATTCTGAGAAATGCACTGTGTGATCTTATCACTGTGTGGAAGATAAGACAGAGAAACTAGAAATTGCTTGGCATTGGCCCTTGCTGTAGTAATGAGGCACAGTAAACATGAGATGGACAAGGAGGCTGTGGGTGTAACACTGTATAATGTTTCACTATTACTTCCTTTTCTGAGAAGGAGGAGCAGGCTCTCAAATAAGGACGAAAACAGAATGTGGAAACTTCATAAATTAATATGCTATCTTTACTCAGCTGTCCCTTCTGTGGGCTGTTTGCTGACTGGGACATGTTGAATCTGTTTCTATCAATACCACCATGAACACACAAGTCATGTGCTATACTATAGTAATAAACAACTACAGAATCTCTAAGAAGTAGGAATATTTTTAGTTCCATTATAATCTTATAGGGCCATGTTGTATCACACTATTTCTCAGGGGATATGAAGAGATATTTGCTCACCCTAGAGAGACAGCCAATGACTGATGAAAATAATGATGTCACCAAAGTCCATCTTGGTGAGCCAATGAGTTTATCAGGGTTACTTATAGGTGTGTAAATGAAGGGTTACTTCAGGAACATAGACAACTCAGAGCAGCTGTCCCACAGAATACCCTCCACAGCATGGGAAATAACTTGTGAATGCTACAGCCCTGGAGCATCTACTCAGCTTTCAGTTCAGAGAGTCTCCTGTCTTCACAGTCCTTACCGCTTATATAACCTTGTGTATCTGATAAGTTCCAGGGACTTCCTGAGACTTGGGAGTTGTTTACTTCCCAAATTGTAGGGAGCTTCCCTTTAGAACTTCCTGGGTGAGGCTCCATCCAGGAAAGAATGTTTCAAATCAGGAAATTGCTACAGCAGACCACTGTTAGCGCTGAAGAAAATCTCATTTTATAATTCATGATTCCTGTTTGCTTTTCTTTGCTTAGGGTTTTTTGAAAGAATAGTTCACTCATATCGTGTGCACTTGTTATGCGGTGTATCATTGCTGTACACGATTTTTCTATGTGTGTATTCCACTATCCACCCAACTATTGACATATATTTGGGCAATTTCCATTTGGGGCTATTAAAAATGATGCCACCATTAGAATTTTGGTACCTACTTGTGTATGTTACTTTTGGGAGAAATAGAGGGGAATAGGATTGCTGGTTTATGTGTATGCAAATGCCAAGTCCTTGTACTGCCAACAACCATCAAATATGGCCATTTGAGAGCCACACAGCAGAGTTTGAGAGGTCAGATTGTGCTACAGTCTCACATTGACCATTAAAGACAAAGCAGTATCTGTTTTTACTCAGTGGTGATGGAGAATACACATTGCTGTTTTGATTTATGTTTTCATGGTGACAAATAGAATTGACCACCTAAGAAAATGTCCAGCGGCCAACAACTCAGATGGCCAGTCCTTCTGCCTATTGAAGGAACAGGATGCCATTGATTTTCTAAACAGTACCCTTTGACCCAAATTTCCTCACTTCAATCTTGATCAACTTCTTTCTTTTGTTCATTTGGGCACTCTGGCTTCAACTACTTCATGGTCACAGAGGACACTGTTCCTTAAGTCTATTAATATTTTATGTTCACATTCCAAATAGAAATTTGAAGATTTTTTTCCTCATCTTTTAGTGATATTCATCCCCAAGTTCAGTGAATCCACAGTGTGTCTAAGAGGCTACAATGTTTGAAGCAAGGACCCCAAACCAGCTTTTGAGCTCCCTGTTGTCCATTGTCTGGAGGGCAGCTGGGCAGCTTCTGGGGGCCTCAGTTTCTCAGTGTAGAATGAGTCTTCTTTACAGTTTTCTTATGAGGAGTAGCCATAATAACACATTTTCAAAGCTTTAAACAGGTGCCCCTCACCCCCAGAAGTCATGTTTTGGAAACTAGGTCCTCAGTGCAGTAGTGTGGAGAGGAGGTGGCTGAATTGTGAGGGCTCTACCTTCATGGGTGGAGTAATAGATTAATGGGTTGTTGGGGGCAGGGTCTTCATTATGAAAGCGAACCCTCTTTAGCACCCTTGTCCTGTCTCACCATGTGATGCCCACGTCCAGGTCAGAAGGCTGGAGAAAGACCCATACGAGATGCCAAACACATGCTACTCCTTGTGCTAGGGATTAGAACCTTGTTTTTGGTTCTAAAAGCATCAGCTAAATAAACTATGTACAAAATTGAGAACAGAAAACTCTCTGACCTGGGGAGCTGCCTCCAAACAGGTTGTATGGCTCCAGGGTTCTACCTTTCATGAGTTTTTGCTGGGGTGGCCATTCAGTGATGCAGTACCTTGCACAGGATGAATGAATGCTTATCAAGTGCCGTGTTTTTATTAACAAGCTTTACCTAACAGGCTAAGAGGAAGAGAAGAAAGATGAGGGAAAGTGGAAATAGGAAATCAGTGTATTGAATTCTGGATGAGGAAGGAGGGAGAAGGGACAGAAAGCCCCTTGCTCATCTCTTTAGTTCATGAGACCGCCATAGGATAAAATACAGAAGGTTTAAAGACTTTCATCCTGTGAAGACAAAAGATCAAAGTGCAGACAGTCCACAAACATTATTGCTCCATTTGTACCCTCCCCTAGGGTTTGGAGGTTAGACCACATGCAGTCCTACTAATCACCTTGAAGCTGTGAACGGATGTTGATTGGCCAGTTCATTGGGAACCACCATGGTTCAGGGTGAACTCAGCTTAGCTGGCAGTCCAGAAATTCACTTCCTTACCTGGTCTCCAAGACACAGATCGTCCTCTGGGACTAAGACCAGTGATTTTCCCAGAGCTGGGTCTTGTAGGACAATGGGTTATTACCTGACTGCAAGCATCACAGATATTTCTGGGACACTGAGTCATGGATTGCAAGAATCTTTTCTGAACGTAGACATTAGTTTTGTTCGGTTAAGTCTCTGATGGAGGGAGCTCCGTCATACATTAAGTGCAAATTTCATTTGTTTTTCTTTTTAAAAAAATTATTAAAACTTTATTGCAAAAAACTTGCTGGTCAAGGAGTGATGTACAACTCTCAGGGGGAAGGAGAAAGTGCTAAAACTGTATGGGTGGAGAGAAAATGTCTTCTGGTACATGTCCCAGGCAGAGGAGAGTTGATACCAGCCATACATAGGGGGATCAACAGAGCACAGACTCATTGGAAGGACAATAGAAAACCTGGTTACTATGCTGCTCTGTACCCTAAAAGATGCATCTTATTGCTGAGTCACAGGGACCTTCAATTTTTGTAAGATTCTGGTCAGCAGTCACTGGTGCTCACACATTGAATAGGGCATCTCTCAATGACAAGCCTCTCCAGGCTTAGCAGCGTGTTGATGCTACTACAAGGCATCAAGCACAAAGATGTCTTTTGACTCAGGGCTCCGACTTCCCCCACTTATCAAGGCTCTTACATTTTACTCCTCAATCTCTCACTACAAAGGGGCCTTGCCAATTAAGTCTCCGATCTGTCCAATGTTCTCGACCTACTCACCTCTTTTTTCCTCAGACCCGGCAGACCACCGCATGCCAGCCTAATTTCAAAAACTTCATAGGTCTGATCAGAGTCTTGAGGACTGAGATATCTCCTGGTGTCCCTTCTGTTCCCAGTACAGTTTTTGTAAAAGGTCAAAATGGAGTCAGAGTAGAAGACGATGAGCTATGTGTGCTGACAGGAGCTCGTATCCTCCCTGCCTTAGTTAGGGTTCCTATAGCTTTGAAGAGACATCATGACCATGGCAACTCTAATAAAGGAAAACATTTCTTTAAGGTGGTGGCTTGCAGTTCAGAGGCTCAGTCTATCATGGCGGGGAACATGGTGGCATGCAGGCAGACAATGGTGTTGGCTATATCTTGATCAGAAGGCAACAGGAAGTTGACTGTGGCGCTGGACTATATATTGAGCATAAGAAACCTCCAAACCTGCTCCCATAGTTACACTTCCTCCAACAAGGTCATACCTCCCAATGGTGCCACCCTCTATGAGCTTATGGGGGCAATCACACTCAAACTACCACACTCCCTCTTCCTCCTTCTTCCTCACCCCCACCCCATGCATGCAGTCAGTAGGCCTAGCCTAGAGAAGAGACAAGATTTTACAATGTGAGTGGAACACTGGGACAGGAAGGACCAGATATCTCTGGTGGGTCCCCTTCCCAAGCCCTGGTCTCCTTCACACTTCTAAATCCCTTCTCCACACTTCAGCTGAGGGGACCTGAGCTAATTTCAAGGGCTTTCAATGACCGTTCGCAATTAACTGAGGGGCAATCTCTCCAGCCAATTAGCGTTGGCGCATTTCCAGGGCTGTCACCGACCTGCTCCCGAGCAATCAGACTTAATTATCTTGTTGTCTTTTCTTTTTTTTGTGAATGCTAATCTCATTTGTGTGAATTTCTGTAAACAATTAGGTAAGCAGAGAGTTCTAATTTGAACGAAGCAAACTTGGATAAAACAACTGTACTTCACACACAGATCTAAATACTCAACTAGTCCATCTCCAACGCAGGACAGACCTCCAATAAGTGCCCGAATCCAACTGCAGGATATAAGATGTTTGGGCAACTAAGAGCAAGGACTAGGGAGGGGTCAGCCTGTCTTTCTGAGTTCAACCTCTTCAAGCCTAACAATAACCCGTCTAGATTAAGCTGAAGAGTTGCTGATTAGCAGTAATTAATGGTTGCATAGAGATAGTCAGGTATGCCAGGTACACAGATTAGTGGGCGTTTGGGTGAGTTGCGGCCATTTCTTCCTGCTTTCCCGTCTAGCCCCCCTCTGGGAATTGCACCCCTGCTTTCTTCAGGAGTCATTCCTTTGCCTTGCCACTCCTTGCTATTTGTAGGAAGATGAATCTTATCACCCCTCTGCTTTGGACGTGGGAACTGGTCAACTCTACTTTGTTATTTATAAACAGTTTATGGCGAAGAATGGGAACAGGACTTATGATAGGCCAATGATTTTTACTTTTTAAGCACCTGTATTGGGGATTGTGGAGCTAGGTAACAAAAATGAGTGTTTGTCTATTTCAGTAGGCATGTCAACACTTTAAGGGGTAAGCCAGCTCTATGAACATGAGGGAAAGACAAAGCAAGACAGGAGAGGGACAAGAGGGGTGGTGTTTAATACCAGAAGTTGATAACATTTCAAGCTATGTCCTTGATCATCTAACTACTGGCCAAGGCTATGGTTTGCATATATATATATATATATATATATATATATATATATATATATATATATCCTGGGGTTTTGTGTATTGGTAGTTTGGTCCCCAGTGTGGACTTTAGGATAAGGTGGATTCTTTAAAAATATAGGGTCCCATGGTCAATGATTAGGTCTCTGAAAGCTCTGCCCTTGGAAAGGATTAATGTAACTCTCAGAAGATAGGTTGGTTTTCACGAATAGGCTGTAATAGAAGACCAAACTTTCTCCCTGTCCTTGGGCTTTCAGTCTCAGGCTGCCATGTTTCTCTCCTGTACATGCTTATGCCTCAAGGCCATCAGTTGTTACAGTGAGCCAGACCCTCACTCAAACTGGTACCACGCTGTTTGAACTTCGAGCCTCCAAAACTACGAGCTAAATCAGCATGTTTTTAAAAATAAAGTACCCAGTCCTAGGTGTTTTGTCATAGCAATGGAAAATAGGGGAATAGAATCAACAGTTCACCTTCTCCTCCTTAACATATGTCACTCAGAATCCTGTTTAGAGGAATATGTTTCCAGGGTTAAAAATGATGGGTTAACTCTATACTGTCAACCACAGGCAAACAGTAAAGCTTGAATTCCCACTGAGAGCCTGGGTGATTAACAAGGGACAGTTAATCTGAAGGAAGAATTTCCATTCTACTTTGTTCCTTCATGGCGGCCTTGAGGTACCAGTAGCCTTTTTCTTCAGAGTCCGGGAGAATATTTGGGCAATCATCTCTCAGATGCCTTGCTCATGGGCATCACTCTGATTGCAGGTCTGGTGATGGTCATTTCTTCCCGTGATCCCAGACACATGTGTTTTGAGTCACCAAGTTCTGGCTTCTTCCCAATCTCACCACACTGCAACCTGGACTCTCTAATGTTCCAGTTTCCCCATCTCAAGGTGAGTGTGGCCTTGGGGGACCCCTAACCCTAAATTTCATCTGCTGTTTTCTTTTAAAAAAAAATGTGTAGCCCAGGCTGGTCTCAAACTTGTGATCCTCCTGCCTCTGCCTCCTTCAGCAAATCCTACCAGTGCGTGCCACCATAACCAGCCAAATCTTCCCTGTTCAGTGGCTGCATTTTCATACTTGCCTTTTTTCTGCTGGGGTTGGGATCCTGGCCCCTGTTAGGCTTCAGTGGAGGATCTCAGCTAGATGGTGCATGGAAAGAGACTGGTTTTAGGCAGTATGATCCAGGAGGAACTGGAAAAGGTCTTTTCATCTGTCCTGGACTTTCATCACACATCTAGAGAGCAAGCAGGGGAAGACATTCTTTGAGTAAGGACGAAGAAAAACCAAACTGAAAGTGGAGCGCTGGCTCGGCTGGTTAAGCATTTGTCTGCAAGCATGAGGACCTGAGTTAAGATCCTCAGCCACCCAGACAAAACCTGGGCATGGGTGTACATGCCTGTGACTCTAGCCTTGAGCACAACAGAAACAAGTGGATCCTGAGGGGATCGCTAGTTACCAGTCTAGCAGAAATGACAAGCTCCAGACTCAATGAGAGACTCTCTCTCAAATTTAAAAAAAGAGAATCTGATAGAGGAAAATACCTGACATCAACCTGTAGCCTGCACATGCAGATATATGGGTGAGCATGCTGGACCAACAGGCATCCACCGCCACACACACATCACACACCACCACCACTTGGCTAGGCTCTGAGACATCTGTAGTCTCACTTCATGCAACACACCTATCTGTCCAGGTTTTGCCTGCTGTGAACATCTCCCAGGTCCTGTTTGGTACTCTGTGCCATCTATGAACATTTAAATGCCACACTTCCAGAAGCCATTGCCATGGTACATTTCACCAGAGGGTAGCACAATCTTTTGACTCTTCCAGAGGAATAATTAAAATATCTCTCTAGCCTTTTTGATTTAACCAGAAGGGACCTGGGGTTTCTTTGGAGCTGGGAATGAAGAGTGCTGTATGTTTTCCCTGGGGAGCTGGACCCTCAGAAGGCTTCCTGGCTGGGGCCTCAGTGGCTGTCATCAGTGCTGCTTCTTTGTACTTCTGGAGTTCAGCAGCCTTGTTGTACCTGGTCCCTCTGCACTGAGATGTACTCAAACAGCTGGTTGTGACCAGTATGTTGCAAACAGGAGTGGCATGTATTTTCAACAGGAATTGCTAATCTGAGATCCTCTTGATGACATCGCTGCTTTCCTTATGATATGATAAACCGGAATGTTCCATCTACTAGCTTCTTTATGAAGGGGTTAAACTCTCCCACCCTCATAACTAAATTTAGGTTTCAGTTCTCTGAGAAGGGTGAAACAGCTGTCTCCCCCAACAAAGGGCCATTTATCCACAATGCCCTTACATTCAGGGACGAGGGAGAGAACAAACACAAGGTCTAAGCCAGCCTCACAATGTCTCAAGGACAAATCCATCTTCAGAGACACGTTCGGACTTTCCAAAGCTTGGGCAAGTATGTCCAAAAATGGCAAGACTAAACCTTGGCCAATTGGAAATATACTAATGTAACTGCTGCTTGCTTAATCAATTATACATGAGATGACCTCACTGTCCCTGCTACTCCCTTAACCGTGCTTAAAAGGAGCCTGCACGCTCCTCTCAGCGTCACCTCATATGCTGGCATAAAAAACTCTTTTTGCTCTTACATACTGTTTGAGACTGGGGTCTTCCTTCAGCGTTCCCTCAGACCCTACACTTACCAGCGCAAATCTCTGAGTCCAAAGACTCCATTTCCCTGGACAGGTAGCTTGCATCTAGATACCCTTTAATGGTTTGAACCTACTGACATTTGAAGAGTCACCTGTCACTGTTGCATAAACCTCACCTGTTCTGACAGATAGACTCCAAAACTCCAAGGTATTTGAGAAAAAGGGGCAGATACTCACCTAATCCATTCTTTCACCAGTTCTAAGCTCAGAGTGGAGGCTGAGGCAGGAGGATCACAACTTTGAGCCAGCCTGAGCTGCACAGTGTGTTTAAGGCCAGTGTAGACTGCATAGTGGATCCTGTCATAAAACATGAAACTAAAGAGACAAAAATAGTTAAAAGAATTGCATAAATGTGGAAGCAGTACTCTGAGCTCTGTGGTTTGGCTAACAATGCTGTTTCTGTGGCACCCAGGAGGTTTCTGGTTACGTGTGCTGCACAGCCCCAGCTCACAGACACAGGGAACATCTTCCTGGGGCCATTTGTATTCTTTTCCTAAGCAAGGCATGCTTTAGGGCATCATCTGCTCCTGGGGCAGAATGCACGGAAGAAATTGTAAATATTGTAGGAGCAAGCGGAGCCGTGACTGTCATTTCCTTTGTTCTCCTGGAAATGTGTTTGGAAGAGGATGAAGCCTGGGAAAGTGTGAGATGGTGATGCTGGACCTGCAGCGTCGGCCCGGAGAGTTTGAATGAGGATACAGGTTGCACCATGGTTCCTGTGGCAAGCAGTTTCAGTCCCGAGTCCCACTCTCTGCTGGTTGGTGGGAGGTTGAGCCTGTGAAGCTATGAGAAGGAAGTGACCATGTGTGTCAGGGGACATGAGAGGGCCTCACTCCACTCTGGGTGAGAGAGAGGATGCCCAGGGCATAGCTTCATACACATGCTATTGCTGACTTCTTCACTGCAGGATTTCAGAGCGGGGTTCAGAGAGCTCACTTCTGTTGCGCTCTCAGGCCTCATTGCCAGCAGGAATACAGACTGTGCCTTTCAGGGTTCAATGCGGCGATTTGGGGGAAAAGGTGAGAGCACCACTTTCTCCTATCATCTAAGAGGAGGTCACAGTCAGAAACTACTTTTCTGGTGGGAACTGTTATTGTTTTCAGCATCAGAAGATCTAGGGCCAGCATCCTTGATAAGTCACATCCCAGCAGAGGGCAGGGGTGGTATCTGCTTCCCCGCTTCCTCTATTAGCAAGAACGGGAGTGAATGTGGACAGAGCATGGGACAGACCTGAATGGAAGGGCTGTTAGGAAGCCCATCACTTGGGAGGGTACAATGGATACAAGCAAATGAAAAACTCCTATACATCCAAGACGTGTCTTCCAGGTATGTGGGATGGTGTGTAAAAATATACCCTTTAAAGCTGAATTAACTCAAGCCTGAGGAAAAATTTACCTCCCTAGGTGTGTGCCTCTCCCTCCTCCTTGCCATGTTTCCTCCCTATTAGCAGCAGACGTTATCAGTGAGCCATCTTTAGCTGCCTCACTTACCTGCCATTAGGAACTCTGGGCTTGGTCACAGTCTTGGATTCTGGGCCACTGTGATGGTTGGTTTCAATGTTAATTTGCTATAGATTTGAATCTCCCGAGTAGGGAGTCTCAACTGATGAACTGTTCTGATTGCCTTAACTGGCATGGGAATACTCATCCAAAATGCAAGCCCGCCTTCCAGCAGAAGGAAGGCTATTATTTACTCTTTGCTTACCTGGCCTTCCCTCTTGCCCTGAGCTGATTTACTCTGTTGCTGCTGGCTCCTTTGCTAAGGTCAGAACCAGCCTTTCCAGGCTTCTGTCACTGACTAAGGCCCATCTGCTTTCCAGGAACCTTCTAGTGTTTCTGCACTGGATTTGGGACTGCTGAGGTACCTAATCCCAGGGAGTAAGCAACTTGCAGGTTCTCTGCCTCTCCAGTGTGAGACAGGCACTGTGTGGCCACTCTGACCACTGAGGTTCCAAGCCTCAAAGACCAAGCAGCTAATGGGTTCTCAGCCCCTCAGGTTTGGGGCCACTGCAGTTGGTAGTCCAAAACAATCTGATTTAACAAATTCTATGTATGTATGTATGTATGTATGTATGTATGTATGTATGTATGTATGTATGTGTGTGTATGTATGTATGTACATGTGTACATGTGTATATGTATGCATGTGTGTGTGTGGGTGTGTTGTGTATATATATATATATGTATATGTGTATATGTATATTCCATCCTATCAGTTCTGTTTCTCTAGAAAACCCTGACTAATTAGGATTCTGAGCATTCTCCCTCAAGTTAACTTGCATCCGAGCAGAGTCACTTTGTATTCTTACGACAATTCCCTTCCTTTATGGAACTCTTTAGACCTCCACATCCATTGTTGCATTATCTTCTCATGGGCTTCTCAAAACTCAGAGCAAGAATGACCGCAGTGAGCATATGCTATTTGTGGCTCCTTTCTCACCACCAGGAAAGCCGAAGCCATTCACACAAACATTCAGTTAAGGACACAGCATCTCTTTGTAGGCACAATAGAGCCCCAGTTTTATTCATTTGCATCTCTGCTTTCTCTCTGTTTTGCTAGAATGTGCTTTGGTCTTTCAGAACATCCCTCTCCTGATTATATTATATACATTCATATTTCAGGTTTTCTGCAGTCTTAGGAAGTATTTATGTACAATATCCCCATTCTTTATTCTTGTTTTACCATCTTCTCTTTCAATGAACCACTGTAAATTGCTTTTCTGTCTCCAGCTTTTTAACCACAGCTTCCTTTTTCTTCCCTGTCTTTTCTCCTCCCCAAATCTTTCTTAACTTGTTCTAGAACTCCGGCAACATTTTCCAATAGTGAGTGTTCTTCTCTGTAACCTCTGTGATTCCTAGAAGTGCTTCTTTCCTTAGTGTTCTTAAAACAAAACTCAACACTCATTTACTCACTTTTCAGCCTTTGAACCAATGTTTATTGAACACCTGACATGTGTTGGGTACTGTCCCTGGTACTGGTGACATTCCATGCATGGGCTCTGCTCTCATGATCTTATACTTTTATAGGGAACATAATAAAGTTTTAAGTAATTACACATCATCATGCCAGGTAGTGATACATGCTCTGAAAGAAGACAAAACAGAGCAAGGTGATAGAAAGGTGTAGAATCAAGTGCCCAAGGGAGTGATGCTGGAGCAGAGACCTGCATGAAGAAGAGAGGTAATTACGTCCTGTAGAGGAGAAAGATGCTCAAAGGCAGTAAGACACAAGGTGTCCTGCTCCAAGGGACAGCAGGGTGGCTGATGTGGCTCAAGGTATCCCACTTCTTCAAGGGACAGCAAGGACACTGATGTGGCTAAGCTCAATGAAGAGATGGAGATGGAGAAAAGAGGAAGTTGGAGAGCTGGGCTAAATGTCTTCTAGGTCACACTCAAGCTCTGAAATTGAACGAATTAGGATGGGATGCACCGGGGAGTGAAGGCCAGGGGTGGAATCTAGCTCGTGTTACAGAATGAAAACTCTAATTTCCATCCGAAGGGCAGGCAGGAATGCAGCAGAGAGCTCATTTAGGATGCCCAGTAGAAACCCATAGAAGGTAATGGTCCTTTGCGTAGGATGGTCCTGATGGAGGTCAGGAGAGATTGGATTCACAGTGCCTTAAGAGGAAAGTTGATACTAATGCTCCCGGGTTGGTCTCGGGGAAGGAGAGGACCCTGCGCCACACTTATGCTTTTGAACTCATGGAAACTGAGCAAATGGTGTTACCATGGACAAGGAAGGAAAACTTGTGATGAAAGATGAACCACAGGAGACCAAAGGCTTGAATTCAAACATGGTAAGGCTAGTATTTAGCTGGAGATATAGCAAAGAAACAACCAGAGAATTAGTGGAGATACTGTAGATGTGGACCAGGGTATAGATACTCTTTAAAATCATAGGATTTGACAGGATCACCAGGGAACAAGTGAGCAGAGAGAGGAAGGTGACCGGAGGATATAGCCTTGGGAAAAGTCAGACTTTTAAAGGTTAAGAAAAAAGGTGGGGATCAGCAGAGAAGATTTAGAAGCAGAGGGCAGTGATGGAGGAGGGAGAGCAGCAAAGTAATGGTTCCTTGGAGCAGGAGAGGAAATCTCTCAAGGAGAGAGCAGGATGGATGAGGTCAGGGCTTCTGTACTTACACTTGAGTCAGGCACAAATGTCATTCCCTCTGTAGATAAGGAGACTGATAGATTGATCCTTTAAGGAGAAATTGGTTCTAAAGGAATACAAACCAAATGGGCCAGAGCCCACTTAGGACAATACTCCAATGTTCTCTGTCTTAAAAACATTGCAAACCTTTTGAGAATGGCTTCCAAAGGAAGGATGACAATCCCGCAAGTGTCAGGGGCACCATCCCCAGGCTGGTAAGAAAGTTAACTCAGAGCCTGTAAGCCAGCCAGAAGCAGCCTCCTCCTGTGGTTTCTGTGTACTTTGGGTTGGGAAATGAGTACCCGTGTGGAACAGCAAGAAGTCCTGCCTTGTGTCCCTGCTTTGGTTTCCTTCAGGTATGGACTGTGGTCTGGGATGGTAAGCTGAAAGGAATCCTTTCGGTTGCTCTGGTTGGACTGTGGAATGTTTATCACAACAGGAAGAAAGCTAGGATATTTTGACTAAGGCTTGTGGTTTATGAGATACTGCCCCCACTCGTGTTTAAATCCTGATTGACATTTTGGTGGTATCAGAAGATGGGGTCTTCTTACTGACCTTATGATGATGACCACATTCTACAGAATAGATCCCAGCCACCCCCTTCTTCTGACATAAAGGAAAACATTTTGTTTTTCATGGAGAACTTCTCCCATCACTTTGTCTATCATAGATATCTTTGTTATATTTTCTCAAAGAATCGCGGTCCTTCCCTCTGTAGAATTTGTCTCAGTTTTTTTTTAATATCAATAATCTTTTTTAAAAATTCATTTTATTTTTATTTTATGGGCATTGTTGTTTTGCCTACATGCATGTCTGTGTAATGGTGTTGGATCCTCTGGAACTGGAGTTACAGACAGGTGTGAGCTCCCTTGTGAGTGCTGGGAATTGAACCTGGGTCCTCTGAAAGATCAGCCAGTGCTCCTAACCACTGAGCAATCTCTCCAGTCCCTTGTCTCAGTTTATAACCATATAGTGAATGCTAAGATGATTCTTCATCTCTGTTCTTACCGCTAATCTTGAAGTTTGTCTCCTTTCAGCAATTCCATTTCAACAGCTGCCAATTGAAAGAACGGACAGCACTGTGGACAGACTTATTGAACTAAGAGACTCGTTGCCCTCGGAGATCTGGATGCAGTTGCCATGACAGCAGAGAGCTTGCTTTCCTTCAACAGGCTATTAGTGAGCTTGCTGTTCTTCCACGGGATTCTGCCGGTCTCAGTCAAGTAACTTCATGTGCAGCCCCTCCCTCTGTATGCTCTAGCTCCTCATCTTGAGTTTCTGGCCCTTGGGAAATATCCACAGAAACCAACTTCCACCAGCCACGTGTATTTCAATAACGGTAGGTGTCCTGATGAGGAGTCACCTCACAAATAGCGCTATTACTTTTGCGGTCCTCACTGTGCGTTCTTCCGCTTGTCCCTTCCAGTGATGTTTTCAGTCTTCCTCCCCTCTAAAGACCTCCAAATTCTCTTTTGTGCGGAACACCTTCCCTGATCCTCTGGAATGTTGATGCTATCTAACGTTCACAACTGGAGGGAAGTATCAACATCAGTTCCCAGTCCTGAAGAAATCTACGGAGACTCAAGGAAAGAAAGCCTTGCTTTGTTGCTATGATCTCCCTAAAGAACTTCCGGATTGTAAAGGGGGATCTCATCCAATTCCCGTTCACTCGTCACGACAAGGAACGGTGGAGGGAAGGAGGGCAGAATCTAGAATGCTTTAAAAACTGTGCAAACATTAGTTCTTTGCTTTTTCTAGGCCCTCACTTGTTAATTTGAAGAAAACATGGACTATAGAACCACCTGACTTTCAATGACAAATACCCTCACCATCACTGCAGATTCTAGTTCTGTCAGTTTATATGGAACCTGGCTGTGGTATCTGTCTGCTGTGGTGACTATAATATGCAACCAGGGGCTGAGGGGATCTGATGGAACGCCCCCTTCCCTGCAGAAACAAGAGAACCAAGGCTCAGCAGGCATTTCATTATTCACAATTCTATTTCCAAATATATTGACAACTCACAGTTTGTCATTTATATTTCTTTAAAAATTATTTTATTTTATGCATATGAGTGTTTGGTCTGCATGTCTGTATGTACAACATGTGTGTGCTTGGTGTCTGTGGAGATCAAAAGAGGGCATCAGATCTCCCATAACTGGAGTCACAGATGGTTATGAACCTCCACGTGGGTGCTGGGAGCAGAATCCAGGTCTTCTGCCTTAGCACCAAGTGCTCTTAACCACGGAACCAACTTTCCACCCCCAACAGCATGTTCTTTCAAAGTCTATTCTAGCGTTCTTTGTTTCTCTGTCATATGTCTGGAAGTCTTTAAATTTCTTTTTTCAGGGAGGATGGGTGGTACTCTACCTTCTAAGTCCTGGCATAGAGATGTTCCCCATGGGAGGATGGGTGGTACTCCACCCTCCAAGTCCTGGTATAGAGATGTTCCCCATGGTACTTTCTCTTTGATACCTCTTGTGTCCTGTCCACCAGACATGTCTGTGCTGTGCTGTGCTGTGCACATGACTCTCCTGGGGAGTCCATTAACTTTTTGGTTGAAAAGCTCTGAGAGGAAATAAGATGTTTCTAATAGGATCTCAAGATGCTGCCGTTACTGGTCCAGGGACCACAATTTGAGTAGCAAGTGTAAGATGGAGCGTTTTACTTTCTGATATCCCATTAGACTGGCCACCTCACTTTTTCAAATGCCTTCCTGGAGTTTACCTTGCTCTCCTACCATGAGAAGCCCATCCTTATACTGTTATATTGAGATGTGTGACAGTGGAGTCAACCAGGAGATGCTGAACCTACTGTAAGTGATAGTCTGTCTGCTAAAGCTAAGCAGAGTCAAGCTGAGAGACAGCTGGGCAGTTGTGATGTCCGATGCTATCGCTTGGGCTTCCGGGTTTAGCCATACCTAAAGATCTATCACAGAGTTCCTCTTCAGTGAGTACCTTCCTCCAGGCTGGCCAACACATGCTACAAAGCCCCAGTGGTGAACTGCTTAGACACAATTTCCAACGTGTAAGAATGCCTCCAGTCCTGGGTTAGAACTGCAATGTTTATTACGTGGTAATACGGCGAATGACTAAGCTTGCCTGTAGAACCAGGCCTTTGCATCTAAACTCCGCACTCGCGGGCTATCTGTGTGGTTTTTTCAATGCAACATAAAAGATATAAAGATCAAATGAAGGTAATTAGCATCTCCCTCTCCTTATCATTGTTTTATGCATCATGCCTTTGAGTTCCTCTTTTCTAGTTCTTAAAATACTTCATGGATTTCTTTTTCCAAACTGTAATCACCCCACTGTGCCATATAGTCTTTGTTTCCATCCTCTTCCTTCCCCTCCCTCATCATGACCTTTAGTAATCACTGTTCTATTCCCTCTATTTCAAGGTCAACTTTTTTTTTTTTATTTCAACATGAGAGAACGAACACACGGAGGACTTTCTGTCCCTGGCTAACGTCAGGTAATGTCCTCCAGCTTTGTTAATTTTGCCGCAGAAAGACGGTATCTCGTTCTTTTTACAGCTGAACAATACCCCATTGTATACGTGTATCGCATATTCTTTCCCACTTGTCCACTAATGGGTACCTTGATGGGGACCTCTGTTGGCTGTGGTAAATAGTGATGCAATCCTCTGGAACTATCAGGTGTCTGAATGATATGCTGAATTCATTTCCATTGAACACATGCCCAGAAGTGAGAAGGTTGGGTTGTATGATGGATCTATTTTCAGTGTTTTAGGCAAATCCATATTGAGCTTATTAAAACTGGAACTTTAGAAAGAGGTCAGTAGGTTGGATGACTTCCCCCCTGCCCCATCTTTTCAATTGTTGTTGTTGATGAGCTACCAATTATTATTAATAAAGGACAAATTTTCAATTATTATTAATAAAGGACAAATTTTCATCCCAGCTATCTACTTAGAAGCAAGAAAGGAATGTTGTGCCTGAGAGGTCTGCTATGCCAGCCATCTAAGAGAAGCAGTCAGATCCCCGTACATGCCGACAAGCTCAAGATTGAGTTCATGCGAGGCAAGCTAAGAGGTTGAAGAATTGCACCAATGATCTCCTAATGCATAAAGATTGTTCTACCAGAGCTGGGGGATATATCTGAGTGGTAGAGCACTTGCCTAACCTAAACGAGGCTGCGGAATCAATCCCCAACATCACAAAAATACTCTACAGCTAATGGAAAAGACGATACATACTTATTATCATTTGGTGTTCGTGGGTTGGAATTTCAGCACAGCGGTGATGACTACCCCTGACTTAGAACATTTCACATAGCTACAGTCAAGGCTGGAGCTCTGAGCTGTCTAAAAGCCTAATTTGGGTAGAGCAAGCATTTGTATCTAAGCCTTCTCAAACCGGTTGACAGATGGGAAACTTTGCCACATGGGCCTCTTCTCTGGGGTGCCTCACAGTGTGGTATCTGGCTTCCTCAGGGGTTAAGGACTGAGACGAGAGGAAGGGAGAAAACACCTAAGGCACAGCGCAGTATTTTTATACCAAGCCTGTCAGAAGCCGGTCTACACACCCAAGCCATGCGCAGAGGATAGATGTGAATGCCAGCAGGTGACCATTGTTGGAGTCCGTCTTAGAATCTGCTTAGCAGAGAAATCCGCTGAGAAATAAAACTGTCACATTGACGAGACACCAGCCCCTCTCCCAGTGCCTTCTGCTTTATGTTCTGGATCAGACATGAAACCTTCCCAACGCCTGGGCACAGAAAGTACATTTCTCCTGCCTCATCCGTTGGTGGTGGTTGAGGCCTCAGCCGAGAGGAAATCTTCAAAGCTTGGTCCCCAGGTGGCATGAGAAGAGGCTACTGATGAGCGTGGAACAGGGTGGGCGGGGCCCAGCCTAGACCACAGCAGTCTGTGTGGTGAGTGATGCCTGAACAATGTCAGAAACCAGCTGGACTCCCAGTAACCAGGATTTTAGAACCCTGTGCCAAGAAAGAAATCTCAAGCCTGGCTTAGAAGGGCCATGTTTTTCAATTACTCCAAAATTACTAGGCTCATGCTACATAGTCTCTAGGGAATGATTGCTAAGCGGGTGCTGCCCAAATGTCCTTTGTCCATACACAGATGTCTAAGGCAGCAGAAGGCAGGAAGTCAAGCAACAAGGACCTGTCCCGCTAGTAGGTAGGAGATTCCTGTTTCAGAGGACCTCAGTGAACACTGAACTCACTTCCCTTTCTGTCACCTTCCACAGTTGCCCCCTCTCTATCAGGTGCCTGAGCCAGGACACCCATGTCTGAGCTGGAATCAGAAGGATGCGTATTTTCCAGTCTCAGTGGACTTGCCCGTGAATACAGGGCATGGAGGAGATGAGGAGCTGTCTTCCTTTGTGGGGAAAGCTATGTGGGTGTTATGGTTATTTTGCAGATGGTAGCATCCTGTTCTCCGGGAACATTTTGTAGACATGAATATAAAGGAAGAAGAGCATCTGAATGTGAGATCATCGGGCAGAACAGGGACCATGACAGTGGTGGATGTGCCCCTTCCAGTGGACCTTCATCTGCTCTTCTACTCTTCCAGGGCCTCTTCTGTTTCATATTCCGGGAGCTGCTGAGATGGGTGACCTCAGCTACCTGCTCCCCCTCATCCAAACCCTCGCTCAGGGTTTCTGATTTTTGGATTGAGACATATTTGAATTAAAAGAAATTGATGAAAAAAATAGTTTGTTCTTGTACATTTCCCTTACAAACTTTACAATTATCTTTGCCGTTTAGTGAACTAGAAGATAAGCTGCGAGAGAGGGCAATTGAGGTGGACATAATCAAGTGCATCGTATATATGCAGAAGATTGTCGAAGAGCAAATACAAGATGTGCTAAAAGAAAATACTTCTTAAATTTTTAGAAATTTCTTTTTATCTACTCAGCAGTAAAAAACAATGACTTCTTGAATTTTGCATACAAATGGATGGAAATAGAAAACACTATCCTGAGTGAGGTAAGCCAGACCCAAAAAGAGGAACATGGGATGTACTCACTCATATTTGGTTTCTAACCATAAATAAAGGACATTGAGCCTATAATTCATGATCCCGGAGAAGCTAAATAAGAAGGTGAACCCAAAGAAAAACATATAGTCATCCTCCTGGATATTAACCTTCATCAGGCGATGAAAGGAGACAGAGACAGAGACCCACATTGGAGCACCGGACAGAAATCCCAAGGTGCAAATCAGGAGCAGAAGGAGAGAGAGCACGAGCAAGAAACTCAGGACCACGAGGGGTGCACCCACACACTGAGACAATGGGGATGTTCTATCGGGAACTCACCAAGGCCAGCTGGCCTGGGTCTGAAAAAACATGGGATAAAACCGGACTTGCTGAACATAGTGGACAATGAGGACTACTGAGAACTCAAGAACAATGGCAATGGGTTTTTGATCCTACTGCACATACTGGCTTTGGGGGAGCCTAGGCAGTTTGGATGCTCACCTTACTAGACCTGGATGGAGGTGGGTGGTCCTTGGACTTCCCACAGGTCAGGGAACCCTGATTGCTTTTTGGGCTGATGAGGGAGGGGGACTTGATTGGGGGAGGGGGAGGGAAATGGGAGGCGGTGGTGGGGAGGAGGCAGAAATCTTTAATAAATAAATAAATTAAAAAAAAGAAATTTCTTTTTATTTTATGTCTCCCTTGTTTGTTTCTGTCAAGTTGATATAAGCTAGAGCCATCTGGAAAGAGAGAACTTGGGTTAAGAAAATACTTTCATTGTCGGTAGGTAGCCTGAAGGACATTTTTTGATGAATGATTGTGATGTGAGATGGCTTGGCCCACTGGGGACAGTACCATTCCCAGGTCCTGAGTGGTAGAAGAACGTAGGCTGAGCAAGTCATAGGAAAGAAGCCAGAAGCAGTGCTCTTCCATGGTCTCCACTTCAGTTCCTGCTTTTGGGTTCCTGCTTGAGTTCCGGCCCCGACTTCCCTCAAAGATGAGCTGCAACTGGGGTATAAAAGTCAAATAAACCCTTTCCTTCACCAGTTGCTTTTAGTTGGTATTTTATCACAGCAGCTATGAGTATGCGTGTGTGGGAATTTTGCCTGGGCATGCCGTGTGCTGGTGGAGGTCAGAAGAGAATGTTGGATCCCCTGCTGATGGAATTTCAGGGTGTGCACTGACTAATAGAGATACTGGGAACTGAACTCAAATCTTCAAAAAGAAAAAATCTCAAACAATGAGCCATCTCTCCAAACTCAAGAAGAAGACAATCTTGAAACTAATCCATTTCTATAAAATAGGACGGTAAGGAAAATCATTAAATCTTTCCCCCACAAGTTCAAGATATATTTCTATTGGGAATTCTGTTTAATATTTATCAAGGCCTTTTGATCAGCAGGGTTAGGTCTTCAGTTGAAGGGAATTTCTCTTTCATCAAATTATTTTGTCTGCGTAATGTGCTTTATTCTCTGCCCCCATCAAATACACCACTGACATATATTTTGAATCTTTTGTGAGCTCTCTGTTTGCAAGATCATTTCTCTCACGAATTTACGTCTCAATTTCCTCTAGTTTTGGGTGGGTTCATCAAAAACCGCCCTCCACAGTGCTGATGTGATTTTTTTCCACGCTGTTGATTCTTTTCTCCTCTCTTCTCACGCATTTCAAAGAGTCCTTTTCAAGGGTATAATAGTGACACTCCCTGCTTCTTTCTTCCAGTCCCCGGTTTATAACTCCCTCTCAGCAGCTGCCTTTTGATCTCGCTGTGCGGCCTTTTGTTTTAATACTGTTGACAATATGATATGAGTGTCTAGAATTTATGTCGGCTTCCGCAGTAAACCTTTGGAGAAAGAACTCACTTCCCTTGCTTCGACAGATTACCCTCTCCATCTGTGTTTAGAAGCTCGTCTGTGGGCTGTGTTTAGAAGCTCGTCTGTGGGCTGTGTTTAGAAGCTCGTCATGGGTTCCATATTATGTTGCGTCTGACAACAATGAAGTATCTTTTTGTGTCTAGAATTCTCCAACTGGGTAGGTGGATTCTTCAGAGATCGTTTCAAAGAGGTCCTAAGCTTGGAGGTTGCCTGAGGATAGAGAAATCTGTGCCTGGGTGGCATAGTTTCTGAGACAAGGCCACAGGTCACAGGCTCTCATATTTGTCAGCTATTCCCATTTTGGGGGTCATGTTACATTGGGAGGAGCCACTGTGATGGTTGATCTGAACTGTCAACATGATGGGATTTGGACTAACTGTGAAGATAAACCTACGGGCATGCTTGTGAGGGAGTATGGCTAGATGGAGTTCATTGGGTTGGGAAGAACCATGCTGTGTGTGGAACCATCTGTGGATCTGGAGTAAGTGGAAAGGAGACAATGAGCTGAAAGCAGCATTAACTGTTCTGTGCTTTCTGACAACAGGTGCAACCTGACGAGCTGCCACATGGTCCTGTCACCCTGACGGACGCACCCTCAGACTGTGAGCCAGTGTCAACTTTTCTCTCCTTTATTTAACTTTGTTAAAAACAAATATTTATTTATTGTGTGGGGTGTGTGTGTGTGTGAGAGAGAGAGAGAGAGAGACAGAGACAGAGAGAGACAGACAGAGAGAGACAGAAAGAGAGAGACAGAAAGAGAGAGAGGGAGGGAGAGGGAAAGGGAAAGGGAGAGGGAGGGAGAGAGAGAGAGAAAGAGAGAGAGAGAGAGAGAGAGAGAGAGAGAGAGAGAGAGAGATAGATTGTGAGAACTTGCACCTGCAAGTCAGTTCTCTCCTACCATGTGGGCCACAGGAACCAAATTCAGGTTTTTGTGCTTGGCTCAGCACAGAACTCTCTTACCACAGGGTCATCTTGCTGAGTATTTCATTTCCATATCAACGAGAAAAGTGATTGATATAGGCCTATTATGTGAAATAGTGGTGATGTTTAGGGTGCCCCTCCCCCACTCTGCTTGCTGTTCAACACTGCTTCCAATGCCCTGATCCTTCAGAGTGGTTGCCCTTGAACTTCCCAGTTGTCCTTTACACCATTGCTGATGTTCAAGAGAAAACACCTCACCCTTCATTACCACTGCAATACTGAACACACGGGACTTCTTGGTGGTCACCAAATCTTCATTTGTTATGCGTGAGCCTACACAACCAAGCTCTCACACCGACCACCATGTTTGTTTCTATGCTCAGAATCCACTGGCATATATGGCCGCCCTCCCAAATGTTGCCCCTCTTTACACATCTCCCCAGTAATCCTCTCTTACTAATGATATCTCCAGCTCTTGTGCCTTCTACACAACCGTATTTTACATTTTGTAAGTTGTGCTTTAATTGCTTCTTCTGTCTCCCCAGCTGGTATAGGAGCTCTAGGTTGTCAAGGCTACGCTTTCATCATCTCTACGCTCCCTTTTTGTTCTTGACATCTAACAGAAGGCTGCACTAATGTGTGTAAACTAATTGGGTGAGGAGGCTGGAGGTGCCGGCAAGCAGGTCTTCTTCAACCTGAAATCATTTTCTTTGTCTTTGGTTTGAGAGAGAAGTGGGTCATCTAGATGGGAACTCAACCGCAGCTGGATAATCACGGTGCAGTTCTCTGGGCTTTGGGTTTTACCTCTGACTAGTCTCCTAGTCACAGAACAGGCCAGAGCTCCAGACACAATGCCTTTCCTCCTGAACAGGTACAAAGATTTTTCAGCCACGCCCAACTCTTCAGAAACAACCTCCCCTAACTGATGATTGGGAGAGGCTTTTCACTTGAGAAGACAGTCTGCTTTCTCATGTTCTTGCCGTTCTGAACCTCACTGCCTCTGCAGCAAGGTGCCTGTCTGTTTCCTGACAGAAAAGTGGAGCAGAAGGCGCCACACCCTGCTGGGCATCCATTATTTTCAACATTTCAACCAAATGTCAGCAAGACAAGAGGATGTCTTATCTTAAGGACATCCTGTCTGATGGTTTTGGAGGGTAGGTGGAGATGAGGCCAGGTGAGAGCTATGTTCTAGGTTTCCTTAGAACCAATCTGCAGATGAGCACTGCATGCTGTTGTGTCTTTAATGGAAAGAGTCAGCTCAGCAACTCTTTTGGGTTACAACCTGTGGATTCTTGACTTTCTGTTTTGAGCTTTAAGGCGGTATAATTATTATCAGAAAAGTGGCACATAATTGCAGTGTATAATTCTCTTTAATTTCCATAGTGTACATTTCTACCACCTTTTCACTCCAAGTGAATTATCCTATAGCATTGTGCCCCTTGACTCATGTTGATGCTGAGTTCTGCTTTCCCCTTACTCATTTTCTCCACTAACCAGCCAGTGGTAACTAGAGGATTTCTGGTTTCCCTAACTTACAAGTTTTTAGAGGGGATCCTGCTTTAACATGGGGTTTCTACTTGTTGGAGCACTGAGAAGCCCAGAAAGCAAAGGAAAACAGTAATTTGGATTATTTCAGGCTATTTCATGTACAATCTGAGGCATCTTAAATTGGAACAGGAAGTTGTCACTGAGATTGTCAACCCCCATCCTCCTCCACACAAGGGATAATTTATCTCAGTTTTCATGGACAGCATGTTGGAAGTTGTGCCACAATCACAGTCTCTAAATTACATTGTGATTGCTTGTTTGATAAACAGGACAGAGTTGTGTCTTCTTCATAGGCCTGTAAAATGAGTTTCACAAACACTGTTTAAAACAAGGAGCTTGGAAGTCTCCTCGCCATGAAAGACTCTCACAGGTGTGATAACTATAGTTTGATTAACTCTTTTTTTTCCCTCTGGGGTTCATTCACTGCCTACCATGTTTGACAAGGATGGAAGAAGCAACAAGACCTTTCAAGGCCCAGGGAGAGCTAAATAAAGGTAGTTAGTAGAGTCTGAATATGTGATTTCCCGCAGGGTCATAATTTAAGTACTTGTCTCTCAGTGGGTCCTGAGATTATTAGAAGGTTCTAGAAACTGAGAGAGGTGGAGCTTAGCTGGAGGAAGAGAGCCTCTGGGGGCAGTTTCTTAGGGAGTATGCTACCATTGCCTACTTCTGGTTCTGTGCTATGCTTCCTGGTCCACAGTGTTGTGAACAGCCTCTTCCGTCACCATGACTGGAACTGATCCACCACTTTCCTTCACCACAGCGGACTCAGACCCTCTAGAATCGTGAGCCAAGTTGTGTCTGTCAGGTATTGTCATCACAGCCACATGAAAGTAGCTAATACAATGAAGAAAACCAAGAATAGGGTGGCAGAAAAGGACTGATAATAGGGATTTTGATAGGGATGGGGAAAACCGTTTGATTCTAGCTTCTAGAGATAAAGATGTTTGGCATGTACATAGTTGTACATTTTTAAATGATAATTTAATAATCTTTGGCAATTCCATACATGTACGCAATACATTTTGATTATATTCATTCTTTACATGCCCTTCTAATTCCATGTGGGTCCCCCCAACAATCTCCTTCTTAGCTTTATGTCCTATTTCTTTTTCATAGCCTTAGTAATCCCAATGAGTGTACTCTGATGCGCATTGGCACAGGACATCCATTGGAACACAGGCAACGACCAGTAGACACACACAGAAACAAAAATGACTCCTTGTCTTACAGCTTCCAGCTGTCAAAAGCTCCTGAGTTAGGATTATAGCCCATTTTGGTCCTTATTGCTGTATAACAATTAACAATCTAAAATTCAATATCATAAATCAGGTTTAGTGCAACACACACATTGTGGGGGTCCAGCTCCAGCAGGGATGGCATACTTTTGTTTTAGAACTATAAAGACCTAGCTTGGAAAACTCAACAGCTGGAGTCATCTGGAGTCGTTGAACTATGTCTCAGCTGGGACCAACTCATCTGGAATGAGTGCTCTGTTCTTACACATGGGGCCTGAGCTTCCTCACGCTGTAACAGCCCCAAGGCAGTGACTCCTCACTTGGTGCTCACCACTTACAGTGCTCAAATGTTCTCAGGATCAAGGTTGGGCTGTGCTGGTTTTTGCGATGCCGCTTAGGAAAACACAGAATGAGTCCTCTGTGTTCTTGATCAAATTTGCCACAGCTTCAGGAATTTCAAAGTGCGGACATAACCCATTCTTGATGAGAAAAGGTAAAAAAATATTGGTGACATACCTTCAAACCATCAAAGATTTATAGTGTATTGTACCCACCCTACTCTAAGATTTTGGAAGATTGTTCCAAGCATCTTACTATATATAAGGATGCCACTCCTGAGTAAATCTCAATACATCACAAGTAGATGTTAAATAAATACACATGACTATTCACACAAGAGATCAATAATTTTCTATATAAAAATGTTGCTATTATGTTGAGAGAATTTTCTTTTCTCTCTCTTGCTCTTTCTTTCTTCCTTCCTTTCTTTCTTTCTTTCTTTCTTTCTTTCTTTCTTTCTTTCTTTCTTTTTTCTGAGACAGGGTTTCTCTGTGTAGCCTTGACTATCCTGGAACTCACTCTGTAGACCAGGCTGCACTTAGACTCAGAGATCCACCTACCTCTGCCTCCCAAGTGCTGGGATTAAAGGTGTGCACCACCACTGCCCAGCTAAAAATTTGGATTTTAAGATGCCCTAATCAATAGTAAAAATACAGTGTGCTCTGCAAGAGAAAATAAAAAGTCAATGACAGTGTAGAACATAGTTCTACTCATGAGATGTGAACCTCACGGAGGTGGAGAGAGTCTGTTATTTACTTTATCTGAAGCTTGCATAGTTCCTGGCAATGTAGGATGTATTCCATTAATGCTTTTCTCCAGATGAAAAAAAAATATTAATCTTCACCTGGGTTGATCACCAAACTCCTATGAGTTCAGGAAAAGGCTTGAAGACATAACCATAGGAGATAAGCCTAAATCAAAGAATCAGGGCAACTATGATGGTCCATGATACTGCCTTTGGATAGGGAAGCGAATCCTAAGCAGCAGGGATATTCCAAAGGGGCAATCTAGGAAGGACAGTCAAGTAGTTTGGGATAAGTTTGCAAACAGCTATCTGGGTATAGAATATGTGCTGAGAGCTTTGCTTCACTGCTTAATCATGGTAGAAAATATTTATCTGTATCACAGATACAGATAGGTATTCATAATGTGGGCAAGATGGCAGTTCAGTCTGATCTGCAGTCTGTATTTGATATGAGCACATCAATGCTGGAAGCACTTGAGGTACCATATCAGTCTTGGCTAAACTGAACGGGAAAGTTGAGGACCCACTGTGCCACAGGCAATTAAAGCCTGTGTGGGGCATGTAGTATTACAACGCAGTCTTTGCTATCCTAATGAGCAGTTTACTATAAAACTCTTGAAAGTTTAGAGACAGACTGGGAAAGCATCAGTGTCAAATGGGATGTCCACAGTCTCTGGTGGAGGCTCACAAACGCTGGTGGGAGTTCCCAAGAACAGTGGTTCTGACAGTAATGCCTCTGATGGAGCATGGGGTCACAAGGAGAACTGTCAGCAGTGAAAATTCTAGGCCTTCACATGCAAATTGGAAACTGTGGGGCTCAGAACTCTGTTTTTGGCAGGAAATCCAAAAATCCTGATCAAGAGGCTGAAACTTGAAAAGCACCGAAACACACGATTTACAAGGTTCTTCTTCACTGGGACTATCTCCACATCACCAGGAGTTCCTTGAAAACTGACCACCGCTCACATCTCTTTCCTCCCCTCATGGAGACACACAGTGCAGCTTGTTAGATTTCAAAAATGAAATCATCAATCCAGCTCTCATATTAGAGAATCTCAAGGGGCTGGAGAGATGGCTCAGAGGTGAAGAGCACTGACTGCTCTTCTAGAGGTCCTGAGTTCAATTCCCAGCAACCACATGGTGGCTCACAACCATCTGTACTGAGATCTGGTGCCCTCTTCTGGCTTGCAACCATACAAGCAAGCAGAACACTGTATATGTAATAAATAAATAAATAAATAAATCTATCTTTAGAGCATCTCAAGAGATCTGAGATCTCATACTCAAACGACACAGTCCAGAATCCTCTATATTTCTTGCCCTTCCAGAGTCTTTCTTGAAATGCAAGTATCCAAGGGATCTCAGTCTGGCAGTAAGACTTGCCCAGAGCTGGTGGAGTCCCTGTTCTTAAGGTACACGGACTCCTGTGAAGCTTCAGAATCCTCACCTCTTTTTAACTGGACTGTGTCTGGGTGCATTGCTTTCATTTGGGCAAATGCCACACAACCGAGGTGAGTACAGTCTTGTCCTCTTCCAGGAGAACAAATGCTAAAGTGTCCTCAGCTTGCGAACTGTTAGTGGAAGTCTGTGGATCAGAGGTCTTTTCCCCTCGTGGCTCTCCAGCTGAGACACAGAAGCGATCCAGGCTTGCACACCGGTCTCCAGCCTTTTTTCCCTGAGCCTTTACTGTGACATTCGAAATCCCCAAAGCAGGATGAATGAGGCACATCTCCATTTAAAACTCGTAAAGAAAAGTAAATGTCAAGATGTTTTTTATAGTTTAGCAACATTGGTATATGCAAATTGCATGCCTCTATTCAGAAGATATGGCACGTCGGGATTAATTTTCTTTATTGTTACTTTCAGTAGAAATGACTAGTCATCTATTTAACTAACTAAAACACATTGAATGGAAAACAAAATCGCTGGCCTTGAGCCCTTTCTGACACTAATGTATGCATGTTTATCTCTGCCTTGGCATTCTAGTAGACAGTTGTGTCTGTGAGGTTGCTTCTAAAAGTGTTTTTGACGGTGAAGGAAGCTGTGCTTATAGCTCTAGCTAGATGTGACTAGTGGCTGTTTGGTACGGATGAGTTTAAAGTGTCCATGGTGAAGGCATATAACTGGTGTTCAGAGTCGAGACCTGGTATTGTTGAACCCTCTGCTCTTGTCTCTGTGGCTGGTAGTAGTGTTTTAAATGTTAGATACAGGAAGTTAGGAAGGAACGGTGGCTATAAAAGAACAAAGACAAGGTGGGGAGCTATCTTTGTTCTTTTATATATTGGGCATGACTGAGCACCCAATAAGGACAAACCAAAACTGGTGGTTCTTGTCCTATGGTTCCTTTGTTGGCTGGAGAAGCTGGAATCCCCATTCATGAACCCAACGGTCAGCAGAACTGAAAGAGGAGCTGGGCAACTGGGAGCGATGCAGATAGGCTGTAGGTCAGCAACAAGAGTGGGAGCACAGAAGCTAAATGACAACGCTTTCCTCCCAACATCCAAATTTACGGAAGTTCCTTCTGGACATCACCAGAATGGCACTGCCAGAGGATTCTGAGATACGCTGTTCAGCCTGCCTGAGAGGTTGCATTGCAATGAAGCCACATGGGGCTAACAACATGACCACTCTGCATGTGTTATGAGGACTGGGTTACTGAAGCACCCTTGAGTTGTCACTTGTCGGTCCCACTATGAACGGTTGTCTAAGTATGGAAGAGGCTGAACCTTTAAACTCTTGATCTCAGCTTTTTCACATTCGAATGTAAGAAAAGGCATGTGCAGATGAGACATTGTGCTTTTGACATCTGTCCGTGAGGATGGTGTCTCAGTGATTCTTCATCTTTAAGGGTCAGAACTCTTCTTATTCTAATTGTGTTAAATGCACATCTATCATGGCCGCGTTTTACACTTTCTGACATCTTATATTCCATGACAGGGACTACTTAAGCTTTCCTGTATGACTCAGAGTCATCACTGGGAGTGTCAGCTATTGTACGGTTCTATAATGGGACCAGTTGTATTTGGGGACGTTTGAGTTGATGCTAAATAGCCCCATGATTGATATTATTCTCCTTTCTCTCAGCTGGCATTTCTCATGATTTTCACTCTTCTTGTTGATGCCCCTTCTAACTTTCTGCCTCCAACTGCTATAGATTGAGAAATTGGATAAGTAAGCTGTTTAAACTCTGCCCCACGCACAATAAAGCGAGCCCCAATGAGACCGGAGCCAAACTCACTTTGTTGTAATTTCCTGTTTCTTAAGAGCAATGCAATCTCTGTAGTTTTCTTCCATTGTGAGGGTTGCTAAAAACCTCGGTGTGCATCCGGACAGAATGGAGTTCTCAGCAAGCAAGATCCTGTGATGCCTAGTGGCTTGGTTCTCTGCACAAACAAAATTTCCTCTTAGCTCTAATGATGAGATTTGGTAGGAAGATCTAGTGACCATCCTGACATTGGAAGTATGTGGGCTCAAAGGGACCTTCTTGTCTCACTGGTTTTAACAATTAAAATCCATCAAGATGTTCCTTGGCCCTTGGAACTTGCATTAGTAATTTGAGTTTATTGGTTTCACATTGTATTTCTATTTGATTCTAAATTGTGTCACCGTAAGAGAATTATAACATGGAACTACACATAGGTCCGCATACTGTGTTTAACAGCAGTCTGCATGCTTGTAGGCGGGGAAGCAATTTCCTTTGAAAAGAAAAGTAACTTCGCAGTAAGCTTCAGCCCTGTCTGTCAAATGATTCTAAGTCTGGCTTTCCACTAACGTTAAGATACCTTTTCATACCACCCATCTAGGGATTGCTTTCCTCTTCAGTATATCTATTGGTGATATTTACTTTTGAATTGCAATGTCATGTGACATAGTAATAGAAATGGACTCTAGGTGCAGGAGATGTGGGTTTAAATCACATCTCCTCAAAACCACTAATTGCAAGACCTTGAACAAATCAAACTCTCTGTGCCTCAGTTTCCTCAAACATTCAACAAAGATAATACAAGAGAGTACCTGTTAGAGTGATCCTGAAGAGTAGATGAAGCAGCACTTGAAGAAGGATGAGAAGCATTCTTCCCCCAAGACAAGCACTTCTTAAATATGTCTGCTATGGGTTCCAGCTTTTCAGTCACCCCAAAGCCTCCAGGCATGAAATGATGCTGAAATAAAATGAAATGAAAGGCAAACACCCAATGTTAATAAAAAGTATTGCTATTGCTATAAATCCAACTTATTTAATCACAAATATTTTTAATTAATTTCAAAGGAGACTGAGCATCCTCAGCAGTGTTTGGCATGATGCCTGTGCTTGAGAATTAAAAAAAGGTATGGTGTGTGTGTGTGTGTGTGTGTGTGTGTGTGTGTGTGTGTGT
>NC_022014.1:32048232-32055800 GCF_000317375.1 Microtus ochrogaster
CAGAGTTTTCCCTGGCAGGATGGCCCAGAAAGCCGGCATTTTTAAACGGCGCAGCTTTTTTCCTGCTACGGCTGAAAACCGAAAAGCATGCATTCAGCTTTTCGTCAACACCATTTAAGTGTTTCGTGGCAGGACCTCTTCTTAATGAGCTTTTGCAATCAAAAATAAATTCAGTCGTTGAAACCCTGCCAAAAGTGATATTATCTTTACATGATAAACAATACAGCTTCTGCCAGTCACAGGCAGGTTTGTATAGTAGAGAGTAGGGCACTGATAACGTGAATCAATACAGAGCAGTAAATTTGATTTCATCTTTTTAGTTCTAGCCCTGGACCATAATGGGACTTAGAATAGTATCTAAAGAATGGATGGGTCAACCAGTCAATGAACAAACAGAAGAACAGAGAACCGGGAGCTGTCAGCAGAAATCGAGAACATGCATCAAAAGGGAATATACAGGAGAAACTAGGAGACAGAGGAAATTGGTAGACAGGGGCATTTCAGTGTACAAATTGGTCCAGTGATGTGAAACTTCCCCTGATGGCTCTGCATGGTGACTGGATGATCTGGAAGTAAAGACAATGCTGCAAGCAACAATCAACTCCAGATGGAGTGAAGGCTTGAATTCAAACCTGAAACTCTCAAAGTGTTAACGGGAGAAGATGGGAAACCACTCAGCTTCTGGACAGCCATCTCATGGTTATTCCACTCAGAGCACAAAGCAGAGAGACCCTAGGACCCCAGTCTTAGGGATCTTCACAAGCTGCCTTAATTTTCTCTTCCTTGTCTTCCTTTCAAGTGCGGTGTCAGGACTGGCTCATTAGAAGCGACTGTAGGAACCACGGTCACCTGGCTCCTCCCAGACACAGAATACCATGGATTGAACGTCCCTCCTGAGTCTCACGTCTACTTCTCAGGCCCTGTCGGTGCCTCTGGAGAGATGCTTCTGTTAACAAGCATCCATGGCACTTCTGGCTGTAACTGCTCAGGAGCCGCCAGAACTGCTGCTGGTGGTGAGCTGACTCTGACCTCTGGCTTTTCCAGCCTGCATCACTGTTGCTCAGCTTCACGAGTCAGCTCTGGGACCAGGCTGTGGTATGAGGAGTCTCACGCTGTAAAGAAGGCAGAGTGAGAAGATCTGAGTCAGAATCTTGGCTCTAACACTCTGTAGATTTCCAGCCATGGGCAGGCTGCTTCACTTCTCTGAGCCAAAGAGCCCTCATTGCGAGGCGAAGACACTGATCTCTCCCCATAGAGACGTGTGACCCTCCCTCCAAGCCCGTGGCCAGAAAATGGAAAGCCTACTCCATAGTAGATGCTAAAAGAGTGTTAGTTTGCTCCTGATGTAACTCTACTAGCCATATTTGCCTTGCTTTTTGTACACCATGATCCTAGAGAAATCACAGAACATTGGGGACAGGAGGAGACCACTCAGACTCTGAATGTCACCTGCCTCTATCCAGCTGTACATGGCGACATATCCCACACCCAAGGATTCAACCAATCTCAGACTTAAGTCTTTAAAAAGGCTTTATAAAATGTATTAACTGTGCATACGAATGCAACCGATGCGCTATTTTAGTACTCTTCACCTGCCCTCTCCTGTTCCTGGGACTCAGAATTGTTAGATTTTAGTGGCGATAAACAAGGTCTTTTCAATCCATTGGGCAATAAGCACTTTGATTGTAATTGTTCTGTGTACCTCAACATCTACAGGATCAGGGGGTAACAACATAAAAAAAAAAAGCAACATTTCACCCTAAATCACCAATTGCTGGTAGCTGCTTCAGAGATAAGTGGGAAAATGAACAGAAATGGAGAGCTGGGAACAACAATCTCCTTGGAAACAATGACGTTCTAGATCAGGCTGAAAAACCAGGTCAGACTGGGTCTGTGACAGTGAGCACTTTTATGAAATGGTCGTATAGCAAGTTCAAAGCTAGGCTGGTCTGTCTGAGATCCTAGCTCATAATAATAAGAGCTACAAGGAGACTGGGAGAGAAGTGGGTAACTGATCTCCACGAGGCTTAACCACAGAACCCATAACAGAATTGCAGGCTCATGGTTCAGGGCCAGGATATAGAGGTGTTTTTTGGGTAGTAGCCAGAGGTTTCACTTCTCTTCAACATGGGAACAAGGGAATAAGGATTCTCCCTGCGGGGATGGGCAAGGGAAATTCAACCACGAAGCCCAAATGCTTGGGACTGATTCTTCTAGCTACTTCTCTCTGGAAGCCGTGTTTCTAAGGATAGGGGAAAGGGTCAGAAAAGAGAGGGAGGAGAGAAAGAGATACATGTCCTGTCCCTGGTGAGTGGATAAATCAGGGAGGAAGAGTTGATCATTTTAGCGGAGGCAAAGATGACATAGATGTCCCTTCTCTAACGACAATGCTTAGGAAGTTCCAAGAGCAGCATATGAGAATCTTGAATTTCTTCAAGTCTCAGGAGAAGCCCAGGGCTATGCAATTAATTTCTTCTTGGAAGACTTCTGTCAGCTGCTTTGGAGCCCACAGATGGACTCTTGGCCCAGCAGAAAAGCTGTTTTGTTTTGTTTTTTTCTTTCCTTTCCTTGCTGCTTTCTGGTCAAAGCCGTCAGAAGTCAGATCCTCTGGAGACGATCTCTGCCACCTTAGCAGAACACGTAGTCAGGAAAAGCAAGCCACGAATGCTTCCTTGAGAAAGAGCGAAGGAAAAGAATAAAAGTAAAAAACAAAACCCTGGAATGACAAAAGGGGACACGAGAATTATAAAGGTGCCATGTCTTCTTAGACCCAGCCAGGGCAGACCCAGGTGAGGACTTGTGATTCTTAAGCAGAGCAGCGCTTTGGAAAGATCCGAGTGAGCCTTTGAGAGATCTAGGGTTTTACCATCTAAACAAGCTGATGAGGACAGAAAGTGAGCGAGAAGGTAACCCAGATGAAGCTGACGTGGCAAGGTGTGCCTGCTTCTGATCTTGTTCCCCTTCACATCTCCTCCTCACGCTCATCTTTTTGACCCCTGGTGCCAGCAGAAAGCTGTTAATGACATAATCCTGTACTTACTATCCACCACAGTCAGCTCAGAACTTTGTAGATACTAACTCATTTTCTGCTTGCAGACTTTTATAAAGCCCTGTTTTCTGTTGTGTTTCTTTTAATTGAGACGAATTTGCATAACTCAGCTCACCATTTTTCTAGTTTCAATGCACAACTGCATGACTCTGGGTGCATTTGCAGGGTGGTACAATCACAGCCACTAAGCTGTTTAAAAAGTTTTGCTTCACCCTCTAAAACAAACAAGCACGTTCCTCAGTCTCTCCCTGCCCACTAGTCCTTAAAAGCAAGGCCTCTGGAGTCAAATTTCCTGACTTCATTCAGTTTGTGGACTTAACGATCAAGGAACTCAGGGAAGGTGCATGGCAAAGCTGGAAAGTATCTGAAGCTAGGCACGGAGGCACAAGTCATATATCTGTAAACTCAGTGCTGAGGAGGAAGGCAAAGGCAGGAGGACCCCAGAGGACTGGCTACTCAGACTGACCCAATTGATAAGCTCCAGGTTTAGCAGGACATCCTGTCTCAAAAAGTAAGGTAGAGGAAGGCACCCAGAATTATTGACCTCTGACTTCTCATGAATGCACACATATGAACACATACATGTCACATATACACACCTATCTATCTATCTATCTATCTATCTATCTATCTATCTATCTATCTATCATCTATCTATCTATCTATCTATCATCTATCTATCTTCTATCTATTTCTATATTTTTATTTTTCTCTCCCCCTCTCCTAGCTGAGATATTCGTGCGTGCGTGCGTGCGTGTGTGTGTGTGTGTGTGTGTGTGTGTGTGTGTGTGTGTGTGTGCGGTAGGTGAAGGTGCCTGGAGCTATGGCATATGTGGAGATCAGAGACAACCTTGTAGATCCAGTGGTCTTCTTCCTCCTTTATGTGGATCCCAGAGCATAGTCTTAGGTCATCACCTTTGACCACTGAGCAATCTCACTGGTTCATAGCTTTCTTTTTTATTTGCTCAAAATCAAGGTAGTGTGGTAAACTTCTTTTTACTTTCTGGACTCCTAGTAATTTTGGTTTCACTTTCTCTAAAAAAAGGAAATAAGAGAAAAAAGGTTAAGTTTTTCAAATAGCCTATCTCTTTTACCTTAGCATTTTATCTCATTTTTATATTTTTCACTGCTTTGCATTCATAAAATATACTTAATTAAAATGCTTTGTTTTTCTTTAAGTCAATTTTTCTCTTTTGGATACAGATCTGGAAGCCAAATGTCTCACCAGAATGTCAGCATGGTTAGGCTATGGCAAGGGCCTCTTTCTGGGTTGCATCAGACTGTTTCCCTGTAAACTCCTCACAAGGTAAAAGGAGAGTGAGAAAAGGCTCTGAGTATTTTCATAAGGCTTCCGTTTCAGTCATGAAGAGTTGTGACTTTATCATTGCCCAGAGGCAAAGGCGCTTTCTGCTTGACTGTGTCACTGCTCTATGGGGCATGAGTTCCACGTGGGAATTTTGGAGGAGCATGACCTTGATCCTTACTGCATTGGTTGGACTTTGTCGCACTATTTTTCATGATTTCTCCTTAAACCAACCTTATAAATGGAATCACATACTTAACAGTCCTTAATGTATGACTTATGCATGCTGTCTTGTGACATCACATCCTAAGCTTGCTCTGAAAGACGGGGTCATCACATGGAATCCTTTATATTTTTATACATCCTAATTTTAGTCTGCTCAACGTTTCATGAATTTTTTTAAGCAGTTGTTCATTCCTTCAGATATTTAGTTTTAGTTCCACACCATGTGTTAGAACACACAAATCAGCCTTACTTCGTGGGGAAGTCTGCTTCATGGCGAGCTGATGTCTCTTAACTCTGCGGTTTTGTTTTAGGAGAGAGAGGCTCCAGGACTTTCATAACATGAGATCTTGGAGACTGACAAGTATTTCTAGGACTTAGGTGTGTGGATTCAGTCACACCCTCTGCTACCACTTCCTTGAGGACCCCATACACGTTTACCTCACTGTTCCACAGGAGGAATGTGGCTGTGGTTTGGTGTTGGTAGTTAGGCTAATTTCTCATTCTTGTGTGTGATCGTTTCCTGGTGGGGTTTCAGGTGTGTAGAAAGTATCCTAAGATGCCCACAATGCTCTCTTCTTCCTTACGTTTGTGCCTCTGTGAAATCCCTTCCCCTTGAGTGTGGCTGAACTTCCTGATTGATTTTCAATACACACTACATGCCCTACGTGTTCTAGTACAGGACTGCAGAAAGGCTGTACCCTGTCTTGTCTTACTGTCTTCCGAGTAGAAGTGGCAGGCCTAGCAAGCAACAATCAAGGGTTTTAGGTAATGAATCCTGTGAGCAATGAATAATCTTTTGTATAAGTCTGTATCCTGTAATTTTTGGGACACAGCAATATTTTCAAAAGTTCTTTATCTGAAATTCAAAACGTTGGGCATTGTGGATTGCATCTGGCTCTCATGCTTCAGGGTGAAGCCAGCTGTCACACTGTGAGCTGAATTAAGGCCAGATTTCTATAAGAGAAGCGTTGGATCCCCTGAGAACTGAGTTGGCCTCATGACTCTGTTGGTGTAGGAGGTCCTTCTGTTTATGTGTTGCTTTTATTGGTTGAATAAAGAAACTGCCATGGCCTTTTGATAGGACAGAACTTAGGTAGGCAGAGTAGACAGAACTGATGGCTGGGAAGAAGGACAGAGTGGCAGATGCCATGGTTTTCCTGCTGCAGACAGACGCTGGTTAGAATCTTTCCTGGTAAGCCATGACCTCGTGGTGATATATAGATTATTAGAAATGGGTTAGATCAAGATGTAAGAGTTAGCCAATAAGAAGCTAGAGATAACGGGCCAGGCAGTGATTTAATTAATACAATTTCTGTGTGATTATTTTGGGTGTAAGATAGTGGGGCAGCTGGGATGACAAGCAGCCCGCTTGCTCCTGCTACACTCTGTTTTGAGTTTGAAGGTGAGAACTGCCCCAGTGGAGCCTTGAGTCTGCAGCAGCTGAGGGTTATGGCTTCTGCCCTGCAGCCCAAGGCCTCAGGTGAGCACCCCCTGCAAACAGTCCACAGAAACTGTGCAGACACTTGTTTTCCACTGATACTTGAGCAATTGCCCAAACTTTAGTCATGTAGAAATCAAAACTATAAGTCTTTGCTGGCCTCCTTCATCTACAGTCTACATGTGAATGGCTGTGATGGACCTTCATGTGCTGCATACATAATATGAAGTACTCCATGTACCATATAAAATAGACAAGTGTTACTCATACTTTCTAAAATGTTTGAGGAGATTATTGTTTCAACTACATATATCCGCTGAATTATTATGCTATAAATTTATATAATTCTAACAATAATTTATGAAACAAACATAAAAAGGAAGCAATTTTCATTAGCCATCTATCATTCTTTTTGCTTTCATGGAGGACTCTATCTCACAGCTTTAGTGTCTTATCTTCCAATAGTTTTGCTCATCTCTCTCACCAAGTTCTCTGTTTTCTTTTAAACTCCTGGTTATTCTCAAATCAATGTCTCTGTACTCCTTTGATTACTCCTGGCTGTCTTTCTGCATTATTTAGTTTCCATTTTATGGCTTCTCTGGGTACCTTCATTTCTGAACTAGCTACATGTTTTGTATATTTGCCAACACTTCTCTTCATTGGTCTTTTATTTCATGAAAAGCTTTATCCTTTAATTCCATTCAGAATCCTGGCCAGGATTTTTACCTGGTTTATATTTCTTAATGAACCTGAAATGTGGTCTGCTGCCTCTACACACTTTTTCAACAGGATTTCGCCCTGTTTCTCTTTTGCCAATCTCTCCCTGCCTATAGGGAAGCTCCACATGCCACAATTGTTCTTCATGGGGTAATTTAACTTCTAATTTGGCAGCTTTAAGTACGTGTCCATCTCTTGCTTCTCTGCCATAAAAAAGTTCCTTTCACAAAGCTGAGAAATTGTATAACCTTATGTCAGCCCCACTTCATCAACCCACCCTTCTGAGTAACACAAGCTTTCAAAAAAAAACCCTCAACTTCCACGAACCTCAAACCCCTCCAGTTGAAGAAACCAAGAGACTTCATGAGATTCTTGCGCCCAGCAGACTCCACACAGCACCTTGGGGACAAGGGTTCTCTCTCCATGTGTCTTGGCTCACCCACCCTGGTTTGAAGTGCACATCTCACCCTTTCTCACCATCAGTGTTGTAAAGCTTTAAGTCTATTTTGTAATCTCATCAATGTGAGAGGATCTCCATGACTTCTCATTGTTTTTTCATTAACTTCTCGAGGAAGTAAAACTGAGAAGGAATTGTTTCTGATAAGAAAAAAAATTGCCTATTTGTTATAAGAAAATTAAAGAGAGAGTAGAAAGTTAAATTTTACAACCATTCTATGTATAGTACCCTCATGTGTATGGAAATCAAATTTGCTTTGAATGAACACACATATGTATATTAGACATTTTACTTGAGCATAGAGAACATTCTCCCCCACTCCCACCTCTCTCTCTCTCTCTCTCTCTCTCTCTCTCTCTCTCTCTCTCTCTCTCTCTCT
>NC_022014.1:32055900-32068069 GCF_000317375.1 Microtus ochrogaster
TCTCTCTCTCTCTCTCTCTCTCTCTCTCTCTCTTTCTCTCTCTCTCTCTCTCTCCATTTGGTGCAGCAAACATGTTTGTAGAAATGCAATATCTGACTAGTCCTCATTTCCTGGGATCACTACAGGATAGACTCTTATCCAAATGTCTAAAATACTCAGTTGGTCACAAAGCTTTTTTCACTCCCCAAAGCCAAGGCATGACTCTGATTGCAGAGCCCACAATTATGTTTATAATACTCTCATCATGTCAGACCATGTCCAGCGGTCTCTAATCTCCTGCAAAATCTTAAGGCACTCTCTGATGCCTGCAATTCCTTCCCATTTCTATCAAGGCAGCTGGAGATGCCTTGATGTTTGCTTAGAAGCTATGTCCCTTTCCCTAGCATCTTTGCAGCTTGCTGTCCCACATGGTTTTGTTCAGCACTTGGGTGAAAGCTCTTTCATTCACATGAAAGAGTGTCAGAGATATCAAAAGGAGCAAGCACACAGATAAGTAATTCAACTTGAAGAGGTCTAGGATCTCCTCATAGTACTCCCAGGCACTTACAGACTGATGATGCTCAGTCTACTCTGCTCCCTTGAATGCTACAGGAAGACAACTCCACACGAACTAGAACATCAAGAGGAATTGTTACTGCTTTCCAATGTGGAGTAATTAGGACTTGAACCTTGTACATCAGTGCTCCCTCTGTGCACTTTAAAAGTCACGAGTCTTGCAAGTGGGACTTCATAAAACTGAAAAGATTTTACACCGCTAAAGAAACAACCAACAGGTGACTAAGAAGCCCACAGAGTGAGAAAGAATCTTTGCTAGCTATCCATCTGACAGACGATTAATACCCAGAATGTACAAAGAACTAAAACAACCAAAGAGTCAAAAAACAAAACAAAACCACCAAATGATCCTTTTGAAAAAATGGGCCTGGGAACTGAATAGAGAGTTCTCAAATGAAGAAGAAAAACATTTTACCATTCTTAGTAATTAGGGGAAATACAAATCAAAATGACTTTGAAATTTCATCTTATTCCAGTCAGAATGGCAAAGACCAACAGGGAATGTGGGCAAAAGGGGAGCCTCATCCACCGTTGGTGGGATTAGAAACTAGTGCAGCCACTACAGAAAAAGTAGAGAATTCCCAAAAAGCTAAAAATAAATCTACCATATGCCAGCTGCCATTTCCTGGCATATGCATAAAGCTCTCCACAGATCCTTGTTCAGCCATGTTTATTGCTGCTTTGTTCACAATAACTAATGCAATGGAAATAAACTAAATGCTCTACAACCTATGAATAGATAATGAAAATATGATACATATACATTATGGAATATGATTTGCTTGTTAGGAAAAATGAAATCATGAACTTTGCTGCTAAATGGATGGAACGAGAAAACATCATACTGAGTTAGATGACCAAGATCTAGAAAGACAAGTGTCCTAGGTGTGTTCTCTTTCATTTGAGGCTTCTAGCTTCAAATCTTCAGGTGTGAATATATATTCTGTAGTAACTACAGAAACCAGGAAAGTAAAACAAGACCACAGCCAGAATAGGGGGATCAGGAGCAGACAGAGAGGGGAATAGCAGCATAGAAGTGATCTGACCAGGGAAGTGGGTAAGGGGTGCTCTTTGGAGCACAGGAGAGAGATAAATACAGAAAAATGTGGAAGGAGGGCAAAGGAGAATAGCAGGACAATAATAGGGAAATAAGTAATAGGGGAAATGAGAAAATGGGCTGCTTAGAGAGGGGAAAGAGTGGTGAATACAAAAGGGAGATGCAGATAAAGTGACAGTAAGAGAATATGAAAAAGTTACAACGGATCATACTATCAACTCTTTACCTGAAATAAAACCCATAGTATGCATATTAATTTGTGCATAAATATACATATGCAGTTTTAATAAACTTTTCTCATCTAGACAGATGGAGCACCTTCCAAGAGCCAAAGACCATCTAGAAGTTCTCTTTTGAGTTGTTGGCCAGAGCTATCAGAGAGACTCCCCAAACATCCAACCTATTGAAATTGCTGTTGTTAGTAAATAAAACAAAACAACAGCCTACAGGATGGGAGAAGATCTTCACCAATCCCACATCTGACAGAGAACTGATGTCCAAAATATACAAAGAACTCAAGAAACTAGACATCAAAATACCAAATAATCCAATTAAAATGGGGTACAGAGCTAAGTAGAGAATTTTCAACAGAAGGATCTTAAATGGCTCAAAGACATTTAAGAAATGGCTCAACATCCTTAATCACCAGGGAAATGCAAATCAAAATGACTCTGAGATACCATCTTACACCTGTCAGAATGACCAAGATAAAAAATACTGAAGACAGCTTATGTTGGAGAGGATTGCAGTAAGGGGAACACTTCTCCATTGTGGGTGAAAGTGCAAACACGTACAGCTACTTTAGAAATCAGTATGGCAGTTTCTCAGCAATTTGGGAATCAATTTACCTTAATATTCAGTGATCAGCACTCTTGGGCATATACACAAAGGATGCTCAATTATAGCACAAGGACACTTGCCCAACAATATTCATAGCAACATTACTATAATAGCCAGAACCTGAAAACAACCTAGATGCCTCCCACCCAAAGAATATGTGGATAAGGAAAACATGGTACTTTACACAATGGGGTACTACTCAACTATAAAAAAAAAAAAAATGGTATCATGAAATTTACAGGTAAATGGGTAGAAGTAAAAAAAAAATATTCTGAGTGAGGTATCCCAGACTCAGAAGACAAACATGGTATGTATTCACTCATAAGTGGATACTAGATGTAAAGCAAAGGATAACAAGTCTAAAATTCGGAACTCCAGAGAAGCGAGGGACAAGGAGGAAGCATGGATCCGCCTGGAAAGGGGAATTAGATGAGATCTTCTGAGTAAACTGAGGGTAAGGAGGGGCGGTATAGGGGAGGGGATGGGGGATGAGAGTATGTGAGATGATTGAGAATGTGAGAGCAATGATAGAGGGAGCCATTATTGGGTTAGGGAGAAACCTAGTGCTAGGGAAATTCCCAGGAATCCACAAGGATGACCCCAACTAAGACTCCTAGCCATAGTGGAGAGGGTACATGAACTGGCCTTTCCCTGTAATCAGATTGGTAAATACCCCAACTATCATCATAGAGCCTTCATCCAGTAACTGATGAGACCAGATACAGAGCTCCACAATCAAGCACCAGGCCAAGCTCTGGGAATCCAGTGGAAGAAAGTGAAGAGGGAATATGTGAGCAAGGGAGGTCAAGATCATGAAGGGGAAGTCTACAGAGACAGCTAAAACAAGTTCATATGAACTCGTGAACTCTAAACCAACAACTGTAGAGTCACCATGGGACCGAATTAGGCCCTCTGCATAAGGGAGACAGTTATATAGCTTTGTTCTTCTCTGTGATGGGTTCTGAAAACAAGACATCTGTCAGGTCAGTAGGTGTGAGCTTCAAACTGTGGAGATCTTTAACAGCAAAGATTCTCTGGTGCTGAACAAAGCGGGTGCAGTTGGATCGAGTGTTTGTTTAGATTTACAGCGGTTCCCTGTGATCCACTCAGTCTTTGCAAGGCTCATCTCAGAGAATTAAATGAGATTGTGAGGATACCTACCTCTGCCATCTAGGTTTGAGATAAATGCTAGAGTCTACCATTTCATCCGGGATGAGTTATTATTTTCAATTTACTCTCTTGGCTGAGAGAGTGAGCAATTTCATGAGTTTCCACTTGGCCTTTTATACTATAATGGCTCTTTCTCTGCAGGCCAGGAACCAATGTGAAGGGTCTTCCAGCTGCTAAGTGTATCCAACCCAATTAAGTGCTCAGAAACCATGAAAATTATCTCAGTGTGGGTTGGCAGACTCGTTGCATGTTTATGAAATGGACGTGAGCCAAGAGTTCATTTGTTACCTGGTTTCAGCAGCCCTGTTCTGATGGTGTCTGCTCAGACCCTGATCCAACTACCTTCACACCTCTGGGTGGCCCCATCCTGTAACAAACCATGGAGTGTGCACTATTTTTCTTTCTGTAATGCATATCCTTTTGAGACAGGTTGGGGGAATTGGTACCATATGTACCAATTGCTGAGGTTTTGTAGGATTTCTTCTAGAGTATCTATCATCTCCTCCAATGACATGACTGCATTTTAGATCCAAGAACTAGCTCAGATCTGAACATCAAGGAGGAATAATTTCATCCTATAGCTTGGGCAACAGTGTGATCATCAGGTGATCTTGCTCTTGTGATGATTATGCAAGCCAAGTGGTACCCTTGTTGTCTCCCCAAACAGTTGTACTATGTTCTAGCTCTTTTTGCCACACGTTCTAGCAGTTCCAAGCTTCCAGCTTGCTACCCAACTTTGCTGTTGAGTATGATCACCATCTTGTCTCTGATGATTAAGACACAACATCCCATGTTGGCTGTTCTAGGATCCTATTACTTCCTAGAATCTAGCATACTAGGATACTGCTATCATGACAATAAATGTATCAGCCTTGGATGGTAGAGAAAGCTATTTGATGAGATCACGATCCCCTTCATTTGTATCTGTTTCATTTCTTTTCTTGCACTTTGGGCTTTCCTAGGGAACATGGCTGGTGAGCTGTCTCATTTGATATGAAAACCCATACTAACCTGCACACACCTCAGAGCCTTCTGACGCTTTCCCCAAATGTCTACCATAGCAACCCTGCACCTCTGCTTTATTAGTTCTGCAAAACATCATAGTTTCTTTGTGTCAAGAAGAAGCATTTTCAGCAGAATATTTTTCCCAGCCCTTGCTATCCTTGCCAGGTTATTAAACCCACAGCCACCAGAGAGTTTGCCTGAATCAATCAACTTTCCACTTCTCAGTCTTAGATTTCAACTTCTTTAGTCCATCACCCTCCAGAGTCCAGTTACATTTTCCGAAATCTTTGCTGTGCTCGCTAACCATGCCCTGAAGATCTTTTGCAGAATAATCACTTTCTTTTCACACACACACACACACACACACACACACACACACACACACACAGAGAGACAGAGACAGACAGAGAGAGAGAGAGAGAGAGAGAGAGAGAGAGAGGAATAGCATACTTTTGTTTGAATCCCATTGAATCTTGACCTTTACTGTTGTTGAAACCATGAAGAGAGCTTGAGAAAAACAACCTTGCTCTCTCAAGGCATGCTCCATAGCAGCCATCTTTGCAAGATGTACAGGCAATAAGACTGATCTCTAGGAAGGGGTGGAGGTGCACATGACTGGCTCTGTTGGCTTTCAGAACTCAGAGAAATGTGTCTGTCTGAAGTACTAAATAACCAACACGGCACACCTGACCAGCTTCATAGGTGGCCTTCTTTGTAAGTCCGCCTTCTTAGAATGAAATCATGTCTCCCAGTAGGAAATGAGAGTCTCTTCAGCGCTCCCATGCATGTTCTCTGGCATTGCCCCCATGCCGCTAGCTGCTAACTGACGAACTCAAGACTGATATTGTCTCCCTCTAAAGTCTACAAAGAAGTCTTATTGAGGTTAAATTGCTAGAAAAATCTAATCAATACAATATGAAAGGTTTGACTATATTTGTATGCTTTTGAATCTATAGCTACAATTATGTCAATGATCATATTCGTTATTTCCAAAGTTCCCTATCGTCCCTTTATTTTCTTCCACTTTTGTGAAACGAATACAGAATATGAAGTCTACTTTCTTGACACACTTTGAGAGTTATAGTATCATCTCACCAGTGATGGGTACTTGGCGGCAGAACAGATCTCTGGAATGTACTCCATGTGTATAATTGAAACCTTGTACACTGAGGGAAATCCCCATTCTTCCTACTTTACTTGCAGAAATCAACACTTCTATTCCCCCTTTCTATCAGTTCTATTGCTTTAGATGCTGTATGCAAGTGTAATGTTTTACAGGACAGATCCTTCAATTGAAGGAACACTCACTATGCATAAATTTAAAAGTGGGAGTTAGTATGGCTATGAAATATCCCTTGGCCGGCTTTAAAGATGAAAACAAGAAATTAATCTGCAGCAATCTATAAGGTCTTAATAGCCAAGAGGATAATATAATCAAAATTATAAAATATTTCTTCCAGCTTTAGCTGATTTCAGAATGGGCAAACTGTAAAATTTCATAAAATGACTAACTGAGTTAACTTGACCAAGATTAAACTCTGTTTTTGGCTGACAGCATTCAAACTGAGAAGCAAAAGAGACCTGCCAAAAATAACAAACCAGTTAAAGTCTTACACTTTCTCTTTCTCTTCCAAAAGGACCCCAGATAAATATCCATTCCCACCAGGCAAAGTCTTTCTTGAACACTCCTCGCCTTCTTAAATGGGTGATCAGGTTGATTTCTTCCAGAATGCAACAAATTGTAATATAACAAAGATATTGGCCCATCCCCCCCAGATTGAACCCCAAGACACCACGTCCTTATATAGCATCTCATTGTTCTAATTCGTTGGCTCTTGTTTGTTTATGATTGATAGATTCCAAATTCTAGGTCCCAACATCCAAATGATGTCTACTAAGGGATGCCAACCCTCCAATGAATGGTTTTTAATATTTATTTTATTTAAATTTGTTTTATATGTATAAGTATTTGCCTGAACATTGTATACCACATGTATGACTGGTGCCAGTAGGGGCCACAAGAGAGTGTCAGATCCCATGGGACTCTAAGCTGCCATTGATGTGCTGGGTCCTCTGCAAATGTAGCAAATGCTTTTAACTGTTGAACCACCTCTCTGGCTCCTCCCCTCAATAGTTAATTCCTGGGAATTAGAAACTTTAATCATGAGACTAATTTGCAATGTGGATCCTTGACTTTTCCTGTATAGACAAATGATAGATAGGGGGGACCTAGGTGGAGAAGCGAAAACTTAAGGGGGTCCGTGTGTATTTTCACATGTCTATGCTCACAGCTATTTTAGTAACCTAAAGGTTACTAACCCAAGGTAGTGTGTGTGTGTGTGTGTGTGTGTGTGTGTGTGTGTGTGCGTGTGCGTCTGTGTATGCTTGTGCAGCCTATGTGAAGCTTTCCACCTTGTTGGTGCTGTGACTGGGTCTTTTGTCCACTGTTGTGTATGCCAGGTTGGCTGGCTCCTGAGCTTCTGAGCATCCTGCCATATCTGCCTCTCATCTTCATGTTGGGGTACTGGTCCTGGAGTCATAGACAGGTGCCATAGCACACAGGTTTAGGTGGGCTCTGTGGTTTGGAAATCAGGTCTTCATGTTTGAACCATCTCTCCAACCATGCTTTGTAGTTTTGAATGTCCCTAGAGGGTATACAATGAACAGCACACCTCTCCTTCGTCCCCATGCCCTGGTCTCCTGATGGCCTTCGTGTGACAGAGTCACAATGAACTCCTTCCTTTCTAACATGCCCTTTCCAAGCTGTGATATACATGTACCAGCATGTGATCATTCTAAAGCTCTTTGACCTTTCTGCAGTATCCTGTGAATGTAGCATGGCCACTGGGTAACAGAAACATCCAGATGGTGCCACATTTAAGGTACTTCAGGGAGGTTGAGGGTACATTCCAGGAGCTGGAAGACAGAACCACCTACTGAAAGTCTATGGGCAGTTACACAGGGCTTAGTTGGACAAAGATCTTCTAAATCTGCCACTTCACCTTCCTCCTTTTCTACTACCAGGCTTTGACTCCCTAGTAGTGACTATTGCATAGACTGAGTTTTCCTGTGAACTATCTAGACCACAGAGCTTTTTCTCTCTAACACCAATCCTCTATTCACCCCAGAAGCCCTTCTGGGCAGCCCCAAGGAGACCTCCACCCCCACCAATCTCCTCTGCCAATTCCAGCTCCAGACGGATGCCTTGGTTTGTCTGAGCTCTGGTACAGTTTGCAAAAGGCTGTGATTTTGTGGGAGTTGAGACTGTGAAGCAGCCATTGTTTCCTGGATTAGAGCTTCGGCATTCCTGATCGCACCCAGCCCCAGGCTCCAGGAGCACGAAGAAACCCTATTTACCGGCATTCATTGGGCCTCTGGGTGTTATTTCAGATGCAGAATAATTAGCAATATGCCCAAGAAGCAACAAAGCCTTGAATGGTATTTAGTGACAATTATTCAGCCAAACCATTGCTTACTATTATAGGGGCTTATTAGCACCAAATTGTTTCGATAGGAAGTGGCATCAGCAATAAAAATAATGGCTGCAGCTTGCTGTGCAATCCCAGAGTCAGCAGAAAGGGGCTGGAATGTATGCATGTCTCTTTTACATCCCCCAGAAATACGAGGGGACCCACTGGGATGTGTTGGCAGCAACAGGAACTGACTCAGGTGGCTCAGGAGAGCAAGCAGGCGGGGCTGCTCCCTGTCAATCACCAGTTATTTCCTCTTACAGTTTGTTCTCGCTGGGAAGGGCTGCACACGCAGAGGAGGCTCCTCCGTATACCTGTGCCTAACTCCACGTGCAGAGAGAGCTGCGGGACACTAAGGGACAGACTGGCACCCTCTAACTCATCCCTCTTACACTAGTACTCCTTACATCTAGCATGTGACTGCTGGGGGGCGGGGCTTCAGAACAGAAGTCTTAATTGTACAAACCAAAATAATCAAGATATCTTTTTAACTTATACACGGTCACAAATGAACTAGGCTCAAAATTTGGGAGGACAAGCTCTTCTCATTGTCTACACTTTCCCTGCAGCCTGGGTTGAATCACTATAGTTTCCTCTGCTGCAGCAGAGAACATGGGATCTGCAGGGCCCTATGCTTTCTGGCTGTAAGTAACTTGAGCATCTTGGGGTGGGATTTCAGGGCATGAAGTAGATGCAGAACCTGGAACCTGCAACAGGATGCATGATTCTGTGACCTTGGCTGAGCATCAACCATGACTGTCTCCTGTAGGTGATTAAGCCTTAGCGCTCATGTTTTATTTGAAACTACACTTCTTTCTGATTGTGGGCACTGGTTGCTTGGAAACCTGACCCTCTCCCTCAGTTCTCTGAGTGACTCTGGGGGAAATTATGAAAAGGTGTCACAGCACTGGAACTTAAGATTTGCATAAATAAAAAAAATAAACAGATGCATACCTTGGATTTTCAGTTTGTGTTCTTTTAAGTCAACTCACGAAACTAACCACTCTCCGAGGGACTGTTGATGCTGGCTCGTGGTGGATGAAAGAGTACCACTGTCTTTAGTGGTGTAACCACTGTCCAGTTGCCCATGCTGCAGTAACTATCTCCCACTTTTGCTCACACAGGAAGCTCTGTTTAAATTCAGTGGGTCACACGAAAGGAAGACATGGAAGTAGGAAGGGGTCTTGGGGAGGAGAAATTTTCTAACAAGAGAAGAGAGGATGTTAATGAGACAGGGCAATGGAGTTATCCCATCTGTTAAATGCATTGTATGCATTCATTGTATGCATTGGTGAAACTGCCAAAGGATAAACCACTTTTTAAAAAATTAAAGTTTGGCCATATTTTCAGGTCCATTTACTTGTTTGCTATCAACAACACGTAACAGAGTATGAAACAATATGAACTGAGTACATCAAAACTTCAGTGCTTGATTTTTTTTGGAGATAAAGATTTTATATAAATATCTAGAATTGTTTTATTAAGCCATGACTAGGTAAAAAAGAAGTCATTCACAAACCAAAAAGAACAGAGGGGAGAAAGTGACAAATAAAATGTGGTTTTAAAAAAATAAATTTGTGCACCCACAGCAAGGGAAGTAGTGTAGATGCATATTTGGAAGTTTGAGAACTACATTCTATACGAGAGTCTATGTCTTCTCTGGCTGGTGTAACAAAATACTTCAGGCTGAGTGGCTAATATAGCAAGTATATTTTTTACATGTCTGGAGATGTAGGGTGTTCCATGGTGGGCTCTTGTGTGGGGTGGGGGCTTCTGCCCTAGGCTTGTAGGGCTAGCTTCTCACTCTGTGTTAACTTGGGTTTTTTTTTTTTTCCCCAGAAGGTGTGTTTAGAAGGTGTTTTCTCTCTTTTCTTACGGAAGCATGGATCCCATTATAAAAAAGCAAAAAAAAAAAAAAAAAAAAAAAAAAAAAAAAATTTCACCTACAAGACCTCAAATAAAGCTAATTACCTCCCAAAGGCCCCGTTCCAAACTCATCATCATGTTGCAGGTTAAGGCTTTAACATGAGTTAGGGGAGCTATAAAACAAAATTCCTTACAGGCCATGTAGCCAAGTAAAATAACATTTTAGAAGGTCAAGTGTAGCCTTTGGTAGGGTGGGGAAACAGTGTAGACGAGAGAGTATGGGTCAGCTTCTAAGCGAGGGAACTGTCTCTTTCAGGTTGTGAGATCCTTGGCAAGACAATGTTGGTGGGAAGAACTGGTCCACCCACATTCGTTCCCCAGGGTTATAAGAGTTTTGAATGGAAAACATGCTGAATTTTAAAAGGAATAATGCATACTAGAAAGAGTTTAAAACTTTACTCCTGATAACTTTTCTGCTCTTTAGAGACCCAGAAAGAAGCAGTGGGGCAGCTCTGAGAGCTGATCCCATCCAGTGTCTGTAAACTGGGCCTTGGGGTAAATATCCCAGGCAGCTTTCTAAGTAAGCCTCATTCCTGATCCACCCCCAGCAACACAGTTCCTCCAACAAGGCCACACCTATTCCCCCAAACACCAAACCTCCTAATCCTTCCCAAGCAGTTCGTCAATTGGCAACTAAACACTTAAGTACATGAACCGATGGAAGTCATCCTCATTCAAACCACCACACACACCAAATGTATAATGGATCAGAAGGAAGTGTAAGGGACAGAGTGGTACCAAATCCCACGGCTTTGCCCTTGAGCTGCAGCATCCCTGCCCAGCTTGAGGGCCTAACCCCCCAAGGTGAAGTTTCTTCACCAGTGTGTTCTTGTTAGAGACAGGAAACACCACAGGAAAGGCGGAGTGATTGTACTCAGTGGGAGGCAATTATCACCGGGAAGAAACAAGGATTGGGGGGGGGGGGGGACAGAAGACAAAGAGGAAGGATACAAACAAGATCTTCTAAAGAAAACTGGAGGGGAAAAGAGAAAGAGAAGCCACAGACTCTCACCAGCTGTGAGCCCTTGGAAACTGAAGGCACCCCTATACATACAAAAACATGCCCCCAGCTCATAAAACAGGCAAAAGATAATGTGATAAGACATGATTGAGGTCAATTTGGGCTTTTATACAGTGAAGGCTAAGTTTGTTGTTAAAAGGAATGAGATGAGCCAAGGGCTCTTAAATTCTACAAGGAACTGCCTAGGTGAAAGTGAATTTGAATGAGCTAGTAGAAGTGGGGAAGTGAGTGATTCCTGTGAACAGCAAAGGGGCAGGTGTGGAGGAGACACTGTGGGTGGGGGCTGCTGACTGTGCTCTAGGAATAGCCAGAGGCCAGCCTGCTGGGTGAGCAGATGAAGCCACGGGAGATGAGTTTGTGGGGTAAAGCAAAGTCAAGTCTCAGGAAAAGCTGACTCCCCCCCCCCCTCACTTCTTTCCTTTTTCCTACTAAAATAATGGCAAGACCCTGGGGACTTTTAGGCACCCATACCACATGTGCTATGCACTAAAGTAATTGTTTAGAAATTACTTTAAATTCATTCTCAGTGCACATACATGCACACATTTGTATGCGTGCACACACACACACACACACACACACACTAACTAACCATACTGAATCTCTTTAAAATGTATACTTGAATCAACACAGCATATCACACTATGTCCCATAAATAAATGCAGTTATGATAACTTCGTTTTGGTTTTGGTTTTTGAGACATAGTCTTACTGTGTAGCAGGTGCTGGTCTGGAATTCACCTAGGTAACTCAGTGTAGTCTTGAACTTGTGGTCTGTGTTCACATTCCAAGAACTGGAGCTAAAGGTATTCTCTACTACATTTGGCTGCAGCTCAGTTTTAGCATCATCCCTTCTGCTGAATCTCTGGGTCATAAAGGAGAAACTATGGGATACATCATTCTGGCGGGTCGACCAGGGTGATGATGGGAAGGATGATAGAAAGTAAATTTTTAGTGTGTCGTAAAGTTGGGGATGACAGTGTCAACCTTAGCTGAAAATACCATTCTCCCGTCATAACTGCCTGTAATTGCCTCGATGGGTCACCAGTCTAGGGTTAGTGAACCCGTCTGGCAGGTCAGTTATTCCAGGGTCCCGGAGAGGCACTATCTGTAAGATAAATGGGCT
>NC_022014.1:32068344-32129303 GCF_000317375.1 Microtus ochrogaster
AGGCTGTCAATAGAACTATTCCTAACACAATTATTTTAGGAGGAAATTGGCTCCTAACAACTGCCGTAGAGCAGAAAGAATAACAGTGAGCACAGGAGGCCAAAGACATGTAGGTGACAGTACATGGAAATCTCCATGAAGTAGAAAAGGAGCTCAAGGGATGCAAAAGATTAGAGAAGAGGGAAGATGGAGCAGCGGATGAAGAAAAGGCGGCATCGGCGAAGCAGCAAACCGAGTCCTGAGTGAGACTATTGATAATTAATCACAAATGAGGCTAGTCAATACTGCTGAGTGCCCATTTCAAACATGTCCAGCCCCATGGAGTCAGGTGAGGTATAATTGACGGGATCTCCGGGGGCACCAAAAATGTTGATGGGGCAAGAGAAGGATGTGGGCTGGAATGATTGTCATGGTAACTCACAAACCTGAGTGGGGAAAGGCTGACAATCCCAGGGAAGAAAGGACTTCTGAGATGGGTTTAATTTTGGAAGAGGAGAGACAAGGGTTATAGAGTAGGAGAATGGAGAATTAGTTTATGGGCATTCTACTTCATTGCCATCACAGTGATGAAACAGAATCTCCGTGTGATATTGTAGATTTTAATGATATGCAATTATTATTGTAAATTATAGCATCTATAATTTCCATCTATCAATCATCCATCCATCTAATATTTTGAAATAATTTCTTTTAAAGATGCTTAAATATTTTATAATTGCAGAGGTGATAAGAAGAACTATGAAGATGAAATGGATGCTTCTTTGTCCAGTTTTTTTGTTTTGTTTTGTTTTTGTTTGTTTGTTTTGTTTTTTGAGACAGGGTTTTTCTTTAGCTTTGGAACTTGTCCTGGAACTAGCTCTTATAGACTAGGCTGGCCACAGAGATCCACCTGCCTCTGCCTCCGAGTTTTGGGATTAAAGGTGTGTGCCATCGCAGCCCAGCTTCTTTGTCATTTATAATAAGTCATCTTGAACCACTCCTAAGTTTAGGACCCACCAAGTACCCCCTAAGGAAGAATCAACAATATGATTTGAGGGAAGAAAAATTTCAGCCTCACCCCTGAGAAGGGTGCAGTAGTTGAAGACCAATGGCCAGTGTTTCAATCAGTCATGACTCTGTAATGAAGCCTTCAAACAAGCATAAAAGAATACGGTTCTGGGAGCTTTTTGGTGGTGAACGTCCGGAGATCCGGAGAAGGCGAAATAGCATGGAAGCATGGTCCTGACACACTTCAACATGGCTGTTTATGAGTACCTTCCTTGTTAACCTGTAGGCAACATAATTAATTCAGTGTGTTCCTGAATCCCATGAGCCACCTCAGTAAACACTGTAGCGTGAGGGGTGGGCCCTGGAGTCACCCATATAGACTAAATGAGGAACATGAAGAGGAGCATTGAATTTGATTGATACCTGAGTTGTGGAAGGGCAGGCTGATGAAACAGCCCTCCAAACACCGAGTTGTTGGTGTGAATTCCAGTGGCGATCAGAACTGAGATGAACGTTCTTCCTGTGACACATTCATTTGTTCAACACCATCACCTGGGTGGTGGCATTGGAGGCCGTTTACATTTCCTTCACATTTTCCAGGTTAAAATGAATAAAATAAAATCATAGAATGCTACACACACAACTTGAAGATATTTATGGAACCCCTCCCATGTTCCAGGTAGAATGCCCAGCCTGGCTATGCAACAGTCTATAGACAGCTTCTGCTCCAGAGACACTCCAACCAGGTAAGGGATGCATGGACTCACAGGGAACTTCACAAGATGCGATGGTGTGGTAAGGGAAGTAAGCTCAGTGTGAGGCAGGAATGCCTGGTCAGCGGGCTATTCAGATTCCACGGTCACCTACACCTAGAAAATGCACACGTTCTAGCTGTGGGGGGTGTCAGATGACAGCTGGGAGTGTGAGCCCTGGAGGAGGAGGGGGCACACCAAGTCGCTGGACTCTTTGATTTCTCACTTATGTCACAGTGACTAAACATTCACCTCACAGGTTGCGCACAGAAGCACTAAAACGGCGTCTATAAAAAGCCAGGCGCCTAGTGGCATTCAGAGTGCTTTTCTCCTTCCTCTGACTCATACCAGAAGCCTGGAAATCACATCAAGTGGGTGTTCCCACTTTTCCCCAGGTTGGAAAACAACAACCGGAAAACCCAGAGGTAAATTACTTGCTCAGTGTGACTGGCAGAACTGAGAGGAAGTAAGTCTGCCAGCTCAACGGATGCTCTTTAAGGTACATGGTACCTGCAGGGGCGTGATGCTTACTCATGTCCAGTGTCCTCTGTTGTGATGAGGCGGAAAGTGGGGTAAGGAGGGCAGGTCAGTAGAGGTCTGCTCTAAAACACAGGTGAGGCTCCGCTTCTCACGAAATGCCCGGCTTCCGGTCTTCAAGGAGCTTTCCAGCACCACGACTCAGAAAAACAATCACCTTGTCTGTTTTTCCATCCCTCCTGTACTCGCCTCACCATTGAACCAGGGCATCATGAGCAGAGAACTTGCAGGGGCTACTTGGTCATCTCATTACATTCATGTAACACTGGGAGCGTGTGCACAAAACTCCTGCGTGTTTTCATGAGCTAAAACTTGATGGAGGAGATACACTTGGGAAGTAGCTGTGAGCGCAAAAGCCCATTTTCCATGTGTTAGCCAATATGAGAGAGGTGGGAATTTCTAGGCATTCTGAAAATCTCAAAGCACCCTGGGCTGGGAACTAATGAATCGAGACACACTGTGAAGGACCACAGCAGACAAAGCTGTCCCTTGAAGTCAGTGGGGATCTGAACAAACCAAGTTGATAAAGGAGACTCTCCAAACACTGTAGGGCCTGAGGTAGCCTGGTACACCTCTGCCAACACAGGCTCTATAAAGACCAACCAGAAAATAGGCCTGAGTCTCAGTTTACCCTATGGTAATACCTGGTTTCAAGAAAGACCACAAACTGAGACCACCCAGGCACCATCTAGGAACAGACTAGCCAAAGGAAATTCCTAACATTCCAACAATTGTAGATAGGATCACCTGAGTAAGTTAGCCCAGCAGGCCCATCCCTTTTCCAAAGGATTTGACCCTAGACAAATGTCAGCCAAGCAGGGTCCTGAACCTTAGAAATCCCTCACCCAAACCTCTGCTATGATAAAAACCCCATTCCACCTCAACTGAGTTCGGTGCAGTGGACCCTTGGAGAGTCCTAGTTCGAACCTGAATAACCTGAATAAGAACAAAGGCTCTTTGCTTTTATGTACCCTAGACCCAGTCAGTCTCCTTGTTGTTTTTTGGGGGGACTCCACTATCTGGGCATAACAAACACCACTTGCTAATCAGCTCACTGCAGTTTGATTGCACTGTGGAGAGGAGTCCCAGGTGATTCTCACTTGCCCAGTGCTCTGTATCAAAAGCTTGGTTTATATTTTAGCCGTGTTCGGTGTTAAGCAGAAAGACTGTCCTTTTTTTTTTTTTTTTTTTTTTTTAATTGTAAACGGAGTGAAGCCCGTGGGAGGTCCTGCTGTGCTTTGCATTTCTTTAAGCCTAAAGCAAACACAGCTCCTTGCCTGGGCTGCTCCAGGCCTTCATCTGGTGGAGTCCCTGTGGGCTTTTTCCATCATCAGAGTATTCTGATTTACAGAACTGTGGAGAGCTGAGAGACTCCATAGACTGCTTAGTTTTTAATAAAAATAATCATCGTTTGTTTAAAAATGGGCACAGCTAAAATTTAATCCCATCTTTTAGTGCAGAGTGATGAAAAGGGTACAGGAACGTTGGTAAGGTGTGGTGGTTCAGATGAGAACGGCCCTTACAGGAGCATGTGTTTGAAAACTTGGTCCCCCAGGTGATGGGACTTTCAGGGAAGGATTAGAAGGTGTGGAGAAAGTGTATCACTGAGGTTGGGGGGTTGAGAAACCCACACCACTCCCAGTTAGTGTCCTCCCCTCCCTGATAAGAACATAAGCTCTCAACTACTGCTCCAGCATCTAGCAGCACCATGCCTGCCTGCCCTTTGCCGTGCTCTCCACCATACCGTCATGTATGAGAGTTTCACTCTCACTCTGTGAAACTCGAAGTCCCCAATTTAAACACTTTCTTTTATAAGTTACCTTGGCCAGGAGCACCGGACAGAAATCTCAAGGTCCAAATCAGGAGCAGAAGGAGGGGGAGCATGAGCAAGGAACTCAGGACCGCGAGGGGTACACCCACACTCTGAGACAATGGGGATGATCTTTCGGGAATTCAGCAAGGCCAGCTGGCCTGAGTCTGAAAAAGCATGGGATAAAACCGGACTTGCTGAACATAGCGGACAATGAGGACTACTGAGAACTCAAGAACAATGGCAATGGGTTTTTGATCCTACTGCACGTGCTGGCTTTGGGGGGGCCTGGGCGGTTTGGATGCTCAACTCACTAAACCTGGATGGAGGTGGGCGGTCCTTGGACTTCCCACAGGTCAGGGAACCCTGATGGCTCTTCAAGCTGATGAGGGAGAGGGACTTAATCAGGGGAGGGGGAGGGAAATGGGAGGTGGTGGCGGGGAGGAGGCAGAAATCCTCAATAAATAAATAAATTTAAAAAAAAATAAAAAAATTAAAAAGTAACTAAGACATAAGGCCAAGAAAAGTCAAGCATTTTGGCTTCTAAATTACATAAGCCTACTGTCCTTTGGTTTAGGAAGTCTCTGATCATTAGATTCCAGATGATTCTTCAATCAGGCAGAGTCATGTTCTTGATGAGTTATGTTCCTCCTGTTGTAGATATAATCTGTTGAAAGCCAGAAGTCAGTTTCTTAATATATTTCAGGCCAGTGTCATATGCATGGTAAAGCCAGGGAATATTTCTGATCAGCAGATGTGTGGTTACTTGCTGAGCATTTACTATGACTTTTGAAATCACCGCACTGTTAGCTCACAGTTCCTTCATGGTGGGGAAGTCATGGCAGCAGGACTTTGAGAGAGCTGACACATTGTATCCTTAGTCAAGAAGAAGTAGGTAATGAATACATCCTTACTGCTCAGATTCCTTCTCCCAAATTTTATGCAACCCAGATTCCTCAGCAAGAAATGATATCACGCACAGTGGGTGGGTTTTTCCACACCAACTAACATATTCAAGATAATCCCTCATAGGCATGACCTCAGGCCCAGCTTTTTGGTGTTTCTAGGTCTTGTCAAGCTGACAATTGATAGTAACTATCCACAGGTCTGTTCTTTGTTAAATGGGACACTCAACCATTCTGGGATATTGCCTCTCTAGTTAAAATCACTCCTAAAGAGTTCACTATGTTCAGATGGCCATGGAAAAGCAAATAATAAAAAAGCAAGGAAACTATCGATATCCTCAGTGCTTCTCATTAAGGTCTTACCATAATTTCCCCCATCATATTTAATGATGAGGCTCGGAGTAATTAAATTATTTTCCCAGGGTCTCAGAAGTGAAATGAAAATTATCTTTCTGTATGTGATTCCTGTGCACAAAGTAAATAACAGCGAGTGGAGGCTGCTTTCATGATGTGGTATTGGAGCCAGGGAGCACTAGCCTGGGGTTGAAAATGAGGAGCAAGAGACCTCAAAAAGAGAGGCAAGAGGCCCTGGAGTTGGAACTATAAACTAAGCTGGGGCAGATAAAAGAGACCACTACCCAGCTGGAACGCCTCAGAGCTCAAACAGCAGGATAAAATGTGAGAAGCAGAGAAAGGAGAAAATGCTCAGTGTATGAACTATACATTTTAGCTGATAACATATCATGTCTACCATTGGATCCATTTTTGTTCCTCTCAACGGATTTACTGTTTTCAGAGACATTGTTTTGTTTTCTTAAAGACAAGGAAACAAAAGACAAAAGATAGAGAAAACTTGATTGGTGAGTGTCATGTCTTAAGTGTACCCTCACCAAAAGGGCAGGCCCAGTGACATTCAAAATTGAGTCTGGGCTCCTCTCAACCTGGACTATAGGAGGATTTCTACCTGTTGGATTAAAGCCAGAATTCCTCAGCAACTTGGGAAGCTGGTTCCCATCTGCAGAATGGAACCCTTTCCCTTATGTCTGGCAAAAGGGACATATGGCTTGCCAGTAGCATTTATCTGTGGTGTCTATCAGCCTTTCAAAGTTCATGTTAGGTTCCAGGATCCCTCAGTCCCTATTCACAAGTACTTGTTATACATTTCAAAGTTCATGTTAATATCCTAACCCTTCTTTACCTGAAACTCCTTCCAGCTCATGTGATGTGGGATGCCCTTCTGTATGCTGTGAAATATGCTTTATTACCATTGGTTAATAAAGAAGCTGATTGGGCCAATAGCCAGGCAGAATAGATCCAGGTGGGAAATCCAAGCAAAGAAGAAAGGAAAAAAAATGAAGTTGAAGTCAAGAGAGATGCCAGCAACCTCCAGGGAAACAAGATGTGAGGTAACAAGTTACGAGTCTCATGGTAAAGTATAGAATAATAGAAATGGGTTAATTTAAATGCAAGAGCTAGTTAATAGTAAGTCTGAGCTATTGGCCAAACATTTGTAATTAATATTAAACCTCAGAGAGGTTATTTGGTATCTGGCAGGCAGGAGAGAAACCTCCAGTTACAAGTGGTGCCCACTATCTAGTATGGATCCACGTAAGACCTAAAAAATGATTTAAAAAAGATAGCTTCTAGAGCCACAAAAACGGGAGTCAAATGCAGCTTCTTAGTAGCCACATTTTTTTTTTTTTTTTCAGAATAGGCTGTTTGCTGGAAGTGAACCGATGTGTGGCTCCTTTAAAAGACAGCTTCCCAGCTGGGCAGTGGTGGTGCACGCCTTTAATCCCAGCACTCGGGAGTCAGAGGCAGGCGGATCTCTGTGAGTTCGAGACCAGCCTGGTCTACAAGACCTAGTTCCAGGACAGGCTTCAAAACCACAGAGAAACCCTGTCTCGGAAAAAACAAAAACAAAACAAACAAAAAAAAAAAAAAAAAAAAAAAAAAAAAAAAAAAAAAAACAAAAAAAAAAAAAACATAAAAGACAGCAAAAGACAGCTTTCTGGTTTGTGCTGGCAGCATGGACAGCTTTTTTGAGAGGTCCTGCTGCAGAGCACTTGAATTTTAGGGTTTGTGGGCAATGTGTTACAAGCTGGTTTCTGGGGTGTGGACCTGCTGTTTACCAAGGACAGTGAACATGGCTCCCAGAGCTGGTGGTGACCATATCTCTGCCATGTTGGAAAACCAAGAGGGGCAGAACCAACAGTCAAAGTGGCCACTCTGGTCCTAACCACACCTGCTTAGCATTTTAAAAACTCTCCTGGTCAAAAAAGGATTACAGATACACAATAAAGGCAGATTTAGGCAAAGAGGACTCAATGTATTTGATAAATATAGATATGTTTGGAAGAGAGAGGATAGAGGATAGATGGAGCCATAGATTAAAAAAATAGTTTAAAGATAATAAACTGAGGTCCTTAAAAAAGAGATAAAGTAAAAAAAAATTATAAAAAGTTACATAAAAATGGAGAATACACAGAGTCTGGATTATGTATACTATTGTGTTTTCTTTGAATTTTTTAAACTGTTAATGACCTGACTGCAGAGAGACATTTGGTTGTGGGACCTGCTAAACTAAACCAACATAAAAGTATCTTGATTTCGAAATTTGGGTCTAAGGATATGTTGCTCTGGAAAAGAGGTTCTGCTTTTGTTTCCATCAAAGATGAGAAGGTGTGGATCCCTTCCATAATAATATGATTTGATCAAGCAAGAAACCATGAGAGATCTCTCATGGGAGCCACATCTCAGGTGATCCAATGTCCAGAACAACTTCCAGGCTACTGGCTGAGATGGATCAACCATACAGAATTCCCATCAGTACTTGATGATAATTCTAAATTTTCTCAGTATCTCCATATGATTACTAGCACCCTCAATCATCAGGAAGTAGTATAGAAAAGTGTTCCCAAAATATTGTTTATAAATGTTTGTTTTCATCTAAAGGGAGTTGGTTATAAATGGTTAAGGGTCATAATCAATCTTTTGCTAAATAAAAGGGGATATGATATAGAAATGATGGGGAAAGGGTAGATATTATGATAATAAAAGGGATGAATTATTGAGTCTACTTTAATCCAAAAAAACCCCTGTTAGTCTCAAAATACTTTACATTGGTATGGGTTTGGGTTTATTGGTACTGTGGGGCCCTCAGATGTGAGGCCTGTTCCACCTTAACTAAAGGTCAAAGAGTTCGAGCTTACTTTTACTCTTTAAAAGTTGTTGATATCAGATGTGTCTACAAACATGAAACCCTGACCTAGGATGTGGTTAATTGGTGTTTGTACCTTAAGATGGCCCATAGAAGTGGATCTGTTCCACCCTGACCAAAGGTCAGAGAATTCAAACCTATTCCTGTTCCTTTACTTTAAAATAGGAGGTTTGACATAGGGAGTGGCTGCCTGCAAGATACTTTGTCTAAGGTATATTCGCTGCATATCCTGCCCAAAGCATCAGAATGCTCAACTCAGAAAATAGTGGCTTGATGTCTCAAGAATTGACTCAAGTAACTCTTCTGGCTGTCCTTTGTGTTACGTTAAAGCAGTCTTTTGCCTTCTTCTTCCCTTTTTGTATTGGGATATATAAGTGTATGGAAAATAAATGTGGGCAAACTCAGTATTCAATATTCACTGTTCTTCCCTCCCAGTACTAAAATATGTTTCTGTATTTTTTTTTGTATCTTTGTCTATTCTGCCTAATATTTCTAATCCATGTGTCCCTGCCCTGGAATGTACAAACTCATTGTGGCTGGATCCCAACATGATACAAATTTAAGGTTAATTTTGTTATACCATATGTATATTTCTACTCTTGTTTAAGGTATTATGTTTATGCAGCTCATTTAAAAAATGTATAGTTAAGAAATACAAATCAATAGTCATCTATAATAGTCAAACTTATAGTCATGTTAGTTAGGTTTTCTATATATGCAGAGATATATTTCAGATGGATAGGTAATCTTCAAACACTTCAAAGACCTAAAGAATATGGCATTTAAAATGTTTTAAGAACTTAGACTTTTCTCAAAAGTGAGACACATCTGTTCCTGGCAGCACCAATTACTTCAAGAGAATGATGGGCAATGAAGATGCTCCTTCTGGAGTTTGCTTTCATTGTGGCAAGGCTAGTCTTTTGTGCAAGAAGTTGTTCTTTCTTGGACTATTATTTGATAATATGCTGTAGAAACTGGACATGCAGAACCCACCTTTTTAATTAGACAGAAAAGGGGAGATGCTTTTCTGTGTTCTGTGAATATGTTTTATTATCATTGGCTAATAAAGAAGCTGATTTGGCCAATAGCTAGGCAGAATAGATCCAGGTGGAAAATCCAAGCAAAGGAAAAGAAAAAAAAAGAAGAAAAGTGAGTTGAGAGAGACCCTAGCAGCCACTAGGGAAGCAAAATGTGAGGTAGCAAGCATATGGAATAATAGAAATGGGTTAATTTAAATGTGAGAGCTGATTAATAATAAGCCTGAGCCATTATTTTTGTAATTAATATTAAGCCTCAGAGTGGTTATTTGGAAGCTAGTGGGTGGGAGAGAAACCTCCTGTTGCCCCCCTCCCAACTGCTCCACTTTCTTATAACCTGGTTATTTTCGATTATCACTATGCTTTTTCTGTTCTCTATTCTCTGCTTTTCTCACAGAGAGCCCTGGCCATGTCCAGTGTGCAGACCATGTTCATTCTACTTCTCTCTGCTCTGTATTAGTCCAGATGCCTCTGACTGTTTTTAACATCTGCAATAAAACCTCACATACCACAGTCATATAATCAGTTCCTTGTCACATCCTCCTTGCATACAGCAAGTATGTTTCTGAATAAGGCATGCATGTTTGAGTAAGAAGGAAATACCTTACAACCAAAGGCATTTCAAACAGCGTCTATTTCTGTTTTTCCATTATTACCCATGGTTTAACTAATACACAACTTTACAAATGCAAATCCAAACCATTAACTAGCCACAGAGAGTCGGTGGGTATTTGTTTACAACATACTAAGTAGTAGAAAGTACCTAGCAACACCATATGTTCATTGTCTACACTACAGAAAAGTTTAGATTCATTGGTAGAGAGAAGTCTCACCCAGAGAATCCTCTGCAGGATATGTGATAACCCAAAAGGCAAATTGTTCCCAGCCAGTAAGCTTAGGGAGAGGACATTAGTATATTAGATATGAGAGCAGAAATAGTTGAGGAAGAATGAATTGTTGGAAGTGAATAGATTTGCTTCTATTCACGATGGTCACGTTTGGATTGTTCTCTTTGTGTAGTTATTAGATTTTTGAAATAGAAACTCCTAAGACCAAGATATCTATGCCATCAGTTTACTGAAGATAAAAGCCTTGGATACAATTGTATGAGGAAGACTATAGTGAGACCAGGTTTAAGGAGTCAAAAAATGATGCATCACTACAGTGTGTGCTAAAGAGAATTCAATTCCTTGGGCATCTTGGAGTAGCAACAGATTAGAATTGGAGTGACATGCAATGTCAGGCTGCATTGGCTGAAGGTTAACTAAAGAGACATCAGCGTCCCATCCTTTCCAACAGTATCAGGCTTCTGTGGTTTGGAAGAAAATTCTATGACAGAAAAAAAAAAAGATCAGAGCTTTCCATTAGATGGGAACACTCAGTATGCACCTAGAATTGCCCTCCATGCTATGGCTGAAATCAGAGGGAGGTGGAAGATGTGGTCAAAGGCACAAAAGTCAGTCATACTTTATAATCTAGGAAGTAGAAACAAGCTTTCTGGTACCCTTCATTTAATTGTTATTGACCCAAAATAACTCACAGGGCCTTCTGCTGAAAGGGACTGTGGGAAATTGAGCTGTTTTAGTGAGGCAGTTTGTAAGTAGGAGAATAGTTCCCAAGTGTATTAGCACCTTCTCTCATCACTGCAACCAAATGTCTGACAGAAGCAACCTAACAGGAGGAAGTATTTAATTGGATTTCTAGAAGATGTAGTCTATCCAGATGGGGAGGGTATGGCAGAGAGGCACTATCCATCATAACAGAAGCTTGCAACACCGCTTCTCATATCTCAGTGAAGACATGATGTGTAGCAGGATAAGCAAGACCTGGTTCTAACACTCAAGATCCATCCCAGTGGTCCACATTTGTCAACTAGGCCCCCTGTTCCAGGACTACCCAAAGCACCACCAGCAGCTGGGCACCGACTATTCAAACACACGGGAGTGGGAGGCATTTCACATTCAAACCCTATCAGTGAGACCCACAATAAAAAAAAAATCAGAGAAGAATCTGTGGGAAAGATTAGGAATGGATATTGGGTGACTAGCGGTATAGTCCACACAATACCATCTCTAAAAGTTGCTGTGGTATTGACAGACCAAAAAGTGGGACTGGCTAACTCTCCAGATCTGGAGACTGGGCTATCTGGCATGTGACTGTACTTCTAGGGTGCTCCTGTTGGTGGTGGTGGTGGCGGTGGGGATGAATCCATGAATTGTCTTGAAATGAGTAAAACCAGAGCAGGAACTTCGTGTCCCACCTTGTGCTTCAGCCTTTCCTAAAGAAATTCTTGCAAATTGATTTGTCCTTTCTCAAACCCTTCAATCCAAAAGAGGGTGTAAGATGGGAAGCACAGTCCAGCCTCATATCCTTCCCTTCCTCTCTGGTTGCCATGGGGAAAAAGTTCTGAAAAGGCAGTAACCAGTTGTGGTGGCTATGGCAACAGAAAAATTGACATCCGGTCTCAAAGCCATAAACTTAATGAAACTATAGTTTTTATTGCATCTCACCCTCATCCCTGATTAAATCAGATCTGCATAATGTGAAGATATTAAATTTCCGTGTTTCTCATTTCGTCTCCCCTGCCAATAGGAAGGCTCTGTTGTGAGGAAGGCCTGCCAGTGGGCTGGGAACCTCACTGCTCCAGATTGTGCTGAAAAATGAGTTTTAATAATTGGTGCTGGCTGGCCCACAAAGCAAAGCAGACTTCGGAGAAACGACTGGATCCCGATTCCACAGAGATACAGCTGCTTTCCTCTGGCAGGTGGAGACTTTATGGGGATCTGGGGGAGTCGCGGAGGAAAAATGAGACATCACTGGGAGGTGCAGCACCAGAGAGACGCATTGATTGGGGAAAGGGTTACAGAGCACCGTGTCTGGGCAGCAACTCTGGGATACTGTTGTTGGCGGGCAGTTGACACTTACCTGGGCTGCTCCTTCGGAGAGGCCTACTTCTAGCATAACAAGTGTGAACACAGTGTTGGGATCAGACTCAATACGGGTCTAAATTAACAAAAGTCATCCCCCGTGTGATGGTGCTTCAGGGGCTATGCGAGGCTCTCTCGGAATAGAAAGATCAATGGCATTGATGCTTATGCTGTAAGAACTTCCACTTCACCAGAAAGAGAGCCTGTGCGAAGAACAAGAGCTTACTTCTAGCAAGAGCTTTCAAGGTGGCATCATGAAGGCGTTGCCCTTTTCTAGTGCTTAGGTATGTAAGAGATATTATATGATGCTTTCTCTGCAAGGAGACTTTGTCTTTTGACATTTTTTGATCTCAGAAAATAAAAAAGAAAGAAAACAGCAGGATAGAGGCTACAATAAGGTAGTGGTTCTCAACAGGGGGTGCGTTTGGTCTCTTCCCTACACCCAAAGGACGTCTGACAATGTCTGAAGGCACCTAGTAGTTGGAGAATAGGGGTGTGGCAAAGGTGTTGTTCCCTTCATTTTAAAACTTTCCAGCTAAAAAAACAGGTTGTTGCTACATTTTCTCAAATGAAAAGAATATATTAAAGAAACAAAGCACACAAGACAGCAGCTTTGAAAGAGCTAAATTTGAATAAATCTTTGGAGTAGTCACCACTGTTTCCCTGGACAAAGTAACCACAGCCCAAAGAAATTAAAGAAACGTTGACAGTGATACAGCCTGGGAGTTGTCTTGTTTTCCTGCTACATAAAAGCCAAAGATGGCCTCTCTACCTTGGCCCCTACGTTTCTTTTTCCTTCTTTCCTTCCTTCCTTCTTTCTTTCTTTTTTGGAAGACGTTTAAGTTGAATTTCCACATATGCAGTTGTTTTAAATATGACTCAAACAAGCAGATCTACAGTCATTGAGCGACGGTCTCCTTTGCTTCCACACCATGAAGACCGTTGCCCTTTGGTACTCTGTCAGTTGTTCTTGTTGTCAGAGGCCGCTTGTTTGTTTCCCAGCCTCTCAGACCCGAAATAACCACACAGAAACTGTATTAATTACAATGCTGCTTGGCCAATCACTTAAGTGTATTACTAGCTAGCTCTTTTATCTTAAATTAGCCCATTTCTATTATTTTATATTTTACCATGAGGCTTGTGTTTTTACACAGCAGGCGGCTTGTGTCTTTCTCCTCTGGCAGCTACATGGCATCTCTTTGACTCTGCCTACTCTCTCTATAAATCTTTTCCAGCCTGGCTATATTCTGTTAAGTTATTGGCCAAAAGTAGCTTCTGTATTAGCCAGTGGCAATAAAACATGTTCATAGCATACAGGGGAGACTCCCACATCATGTTCCCACCTGTGGCTCCTGAGCAGCATTGCCTAGGCTAAGCCTCATCTGTGACACCCTGGGAGATCCCTAGCCATCCTTTTTCTTGATGGTGAGCCTCATCCATGAACTCTGGACTATCCCCAGTTGTAGGCATTCAGCTCTCATACAGTCCTGCTCAAACACTGCTGGTACAGCTTGCTACATGGCGCTGCCTCTGTAGCCATCTATTTTTCTTTGATTGTCCTCAAATCTCTCTCATGCTCAGAACTTATTCCATTCTAAGCACACGATCCTCTGATCAATGAGCTTTACCCCTAACCTTCAAGTCCACCTTATTTCCCAACCTCTTCAACAACTGGGATTTCACAGCAACATAGCCCTTAAACACCATTTTGTGAGAAGAGCTACAGCTGACATTTAACTTTTGTTTCCAAAACTCATTTTTTTTTTAAAAAAAAAAAAAGCAGTACCACCTGAGGAGAGAAAAAATATGTGCTCTTATAAGATACTTAAATTTATTTAATTTTAATTTTGTAGTGCCGAGGATCAAACTCAAGCCTATGGGCATGTAAGGTAAATGCTCTATTAACTGAGCCACAACCCAGCCCTTTATTTTACTTATTTTTACTAATACAATACTTACATGTTTTTGAAGCATAGTATGTTCTGGTCACTGTTCTAGTGCTGTGAAGAGACCCCACAACCAAAGCAATTCTTATAAAAGAAAACATTTAATTGGGGACTTGCTTATAGTTTCAGAGGTTTAGTCCATTATTATCACAGCAGGGAGCAAAGCAGCATGCTTGGAGCTAGAACAGTAGCTGAGAGCTATATCCTGGTCTGTGGCCTGAGAGAGAGAGACACTGAGTTTTACAGGTGGTTTTGAAAACTCAAAGCCCACCCCCAGTGACACACTTCCTCCAACCAAGCCACACTGCCTAGTCCTTCTCATCCTTCCAAATAGTGCCAGTCCCAGGTAAATAAGCATTTGAATATGGGCCTATGGGGGCCATTCTTATTCAAAGCACCACACAGTACTACTTCAGATTGGACAGCTCTCATTTAAAAAACAAAAACAAAAAAAATCTCTGAAATGTTCCAAAATGAGAAACATAACAAGTGCCAACCTAACGCAGAATATTTTAGATTTCAAGTCTTTTGAATTTGAGATATTCAGAGACAGTCATAACAACAGTGGCTACTTCTACTTACAAGCATCTCAGCTTAGAGGCTGTTGTGTACCGCTTACTGTTTCAGTTCCTCCATTCCTCCCTGCAAAGCCTCAAAGACAGGACATAGAATCCTGGAGGCCTGGTGAGACTCCTCATGTTGGTTGCCAGTGACAACCATTCTCTGAAGGTTACCCTGTGCCAGCATCTTCTACAAAATCATCCGGGGTAACACCAGGCCTTGGGGTTCTACATGAAACAGGTAGGATCTTTCTCCCTCTCTCCCTGCTCCTCTGCTGTCACTTTGCCTCCTCACCTAAATGCTCTAAGAGGCACAGCATAGCATAGAAACTCATCATAAATACCACCCCGACTCCATTTTCTACTCTGGTCCAGGAGCTGCTTCCTGCCTGGTTACTGAGCTCTTCTGTCTTTGTGGGATCCATCCAACCACCCTGATGGAAGCAGCCCCTGTGGAGTAGAAAGTGCCACCTTTTAGCCAGCATAAAGTCTCATATGGATCCTGAAGCCACTAGGGACTTGGAGGCCAAGAGGACAGCTGCTATTTTCTACACTCCAGCTCTATCTATCTATTTGCCATGTCTTTCCCCAAAAATTGCTGGCTTCTGACAGCACCACACAGAAATACCAGTGCTTACAAAGACTTCAGCCTTCTTGCCTCCCCAGGGGTCCCAGCTCTTGGAGTAGCAGAGAAGTTGCCTCCCTGGGATGGCCTATTGAAGGAACCTACCAACAGTGTCCCTCTTCCCAATCATTGCAAGTCATATAGGTGCCAGTTTTAGGCAGGACTGAGGAGGTAATTCTGGGGATTGAAGCAGAACTTAAGTCTAGGGTATAGAAAGGATAGATGTATGGGTCTCTGGTCTTTTTCTTTCCCACTTACCATGTGCTACTCAGTCAATCAAATATGACTGGCTGGTACTTTATGTATTATTTTCGTTGTGCCTGAGATTTCTGTTTTGATTGAGTAGAAGGTAGAGGCATTATATATTTCTATAATTTTTTTCTTAGTCACACAGACCTGTGAAGGGCCAGAAAAGTTCCACCTTAACTTCAAGCTGCGAGAAATAAAGACGGTGACCTGGTTTCCACTTTAGAAGTAATTCTTCTTTGCTAATGCCATCTCTGGCTTTTCTGCTGCAGTGCTGCGCTAACTGGTTTAGACTCTGTTTAGAAGGCAGGAGGGAGCGGTGAGACATCTGAGCCCTTCAGAACTCTCTGGCCTGAGATTGTATGGCTCACAACAAACATGGGGGCAGTCTTCACAGCTAGTGTCTACTGAAGGCTCGGTGTCTTATTAGTTATAATTACTTTGAGGTATGGCTTTGAAAATGCTGATTCCTAATCTTACTGAGGTACCATGAATTTGAAGCTTTAAGAAAGAGAAAGACTAAGGCAGGCCTTTCATCCTAGCACTTGGGAGGAAGAGGCAGGCAGAGCTCTGTGAGTTCGAGGCCAGCCTGGTCTATAAGAGCTAGTTCCAGGACAGCTAGGGCTGTTACACAGAGAAACCCTGTCTTGAAAAACTGAGAGGAGAGAGAGAGAGGGAGAGACAGAGACAGAGAGAGACACAGAGAGGCAGAAGCTTGACCTGGTGGTCCCAACTCATGGCTGCCCCACAAGATTCTCGCTGAGGACACAGGTCACAGCCTGAAGTGGGCTGGGTGAGAACAGCTTCTTCCACGGTTGATGGTGGCCTTCATCATTCTGTGTCAGCCCCTTTGCTGGAACTGAGGACTGGCCTTGCTTCCAGCACGGACTTGTCACTTTTTTCTGTTACCAAAAGGATTTGCATAACTGGAGTATGAAATCGCATGCTGCCTTCAGACTATCGTCATCAATCATTGCACATTTTTTGGATCTGTATCACAAGTGAGACCTCACTCATAAGACAGGGACATTGTTTAGTGATAGAAGCAAGCAAGGAAGTCAAAGCATAAGTCACAGTGGCATGGGAAGAGACAGTTCTCAACCTGGGAAGTCAGTGGCAAAGTAGGACCAGAAGAGAATAAATAAATGTTGGTTCTATTCTTTCAACATATGAGCTCAGGTTCGTAGCAGACAGAGTAGATGACCATCTGAGATATTGAGTGCTCTGGGATATCCTGTCTACAGTGGACAAAGACCCCAAGGAGAGTGGCAGGTGCAGCAAATCCTGGCTCTTTAAGAGCCACAGCATGGTCAGGGGCAGAGACAGCAGCTCTGGGGAGAACAGAGTTAGCAGATGGGTTATAGAGAAGTCAAACACAGAACTGTCCACAGTTGATTCTTCTAGGGACAGTGCTGATTCTGGAATTTATGGAGTGGGGGAATGACTTTCTTAGCAGGTCTTGGGACAGAGGAGGTTTAGAGATCCCCAGAGAAGCAGGCCACACAAGATAGTCTGTTACCTATCTGCTAATCTCAAGACACTGACCCTCAGAATGGTGCTAGATCCAGTAGAGCAATTGTTTAGCTATTTGGACAGAAGTAATGCATTCCATTCCCAACACTGGAGTACGGGGGAAAGGGGGAGGATGCTGATCCTACTCTAATGTCTTTCTAAATCTTCCCATTTGACCTTGGGTAGCCCCAGGGGAAAGATGAGCTCAGTTCTCTCAGAGGTGTGCTCACCCAGGCATACGAGTCCCCTGAGTTTCCCAGCTCCCCTTTTCTGATCCCTTATACTCAGTCTGCTCTGGCTCATTTCACATCCAGCTTGCTCAGGTCCATCTGGCTGCTCCCACCAACCAGCTCTGCGTAAGGACAGCACTGCAATGACGTCATCTTTACTCCAAGTCCCACAGGAGTGGCTGTTTCTTAGCTATTCCTATAAAGGAATTTACAGTTTACACAGAAGACACTGCACAGCCTCTGGCTGCTGCACATCATCACGACATGGTGAGACACCTGTCTCATGCAATATGGCAAAGTCATTTGGGGAAACACTGAAGCATAGTCAAAGAATTCAAGAAAGACACTGAAAACCCCAAACCCCAGGCACAGTCAGGGGCCTCATCTATCTATGTTCTTGAGGTTTGTTCCCTGGCTACATCTTACTTAGTACTGTCTGGCCTCTTTTGAGCACAGATACGGCTCTTGGGAAGTCCTAGTGCACACTCTCAGCCGCATGAGGACCCTCGTGAGCATTCAGGCACTAAGGAAAACTCCTTGTACAGAACTGCACACCAGCACAGATTGTCCGTGGGAGGAGATGTTCTCTCTGTGTCTGCTCAAAAGGTTGCTTCCGAGTTCAGTGTTCCAAGACAGGGAAATGAATGGGGATTGCCTGAACCACCCTTTAGCTGAGACAAATCAATTTAACTAGATCAAAGATTTGGAAGCAATCCTTTTGCTCTTTTTCTTCCTAAGGTTTATGAGTTAGTTTGGGGCCAGTCAACCAGTATTTCCTGGGAGGCCTTTCTCTTACTCTGTTCTTACTTGGTGACCCCCCCCCCTTGTGCTCCAGGCTGAAGACTAGGAACCTCTCTTGTGGCCCCTGCCCCTCAGGTGGCTATGGCTCTCTACTGTTGCTTTACCATGGCTTTTCATCTCCACTATCTGTGTTACCAAGTTAATGTATGAAAAAACCCTCCTCTGTGTCTATGTGTGTGTGCACACACGCACGTGCGAGCATGCTTGTGTAAGCATGCAGGTGCCTATAGAGGCTCCAAGGGATCTGGGGTCACAGGCCAGTGGAAGCTGCCTGACTCAGGTGCTAGGAACCATATTTGGGTTCTCTGGCACAGCAGGAAAGTCTCTGAACCTCTGAGCCATCTTTCCAGCCTCTTTTGTTTCGAAGCAGCCTTGTCTTACCCTTTCCTGGTATCTTCTCACATCAGTTAAGTCTTTATGTTGAAAACACACTGGATAGTCACAACATTCCCTGGAAAGTGGAAAGCATCTAGTTTCCACAGATGGAGATTTGGCTCTGGAAAAGTCACATAGTCCAACAATGAAATTGCTGGGATTTAGGATGTTCCCCACACCTTGTACTTTGACTCAAAAATACAATCACAACAAACATCTGAGCTGTGTTTGCAGGGCTTTTGAAGCCAGAGCATATTAAGATAGGAGTGCCCAGAGAGGGAATCCTGGGCTTGACAAGATTACCAACTGGCTGAAGCATCTTGCCAGTGTCTTATCCTATTTGTAAAGTTTCCAAATCAGAATCAGTTTCCCAAGCCTTTCCCCCCTAAACTCTACACCCTGACTTCTGGAACTCCCACTCTGTGATCAGCATCCCTCTTCAGTTTTCTCTCGGAATACTTGCCTGTCAGCCTTGAGACACCCATGATGCCTCATGCCTCTTCATACTACTGTAGAAAAGGTGGAGTTTCCCGTCCCTGTTGCCACCTCCAGACTCTATGTATCCCTTTCCAGTGTCCCCCCTGCTAGTGGCTGATGTGACTTTGCCCATCACTTTCCCCATTTCTGCCCGTTGCCAGGCACACCCATGATTCTCTCTAAAGTTCAATATCCTTTCAATCCTGTCCACCACTGCTTTTCTGCTGACCATCAAAGAGCCCACCAACGATGAACTCATCCCCTCCATTGAGAGTTTCCAACTCCCCATCGTCTTCCTTCCCTAGGACCACAGCTGTTCCTTGTCATCATCCCCAGCCACCATTCTCCCAGAAAAAGCCTTATTGTGAAGTGTCTGTTCTCGCATTGCCCCACCTAGGCAGAATCCCCAGTGACACCTTCCTCCATCTTGTGGGTCTTCCAAACTCTGCCCTCACTCTTTACACACAAGCTCTAATCCCATAATTCACTACTTCACCTCCGTGAGCGTGAAAAACAAGACAAAACACAAGACAACTTTCCTGTTGTGTCCTTATTATACAACACAAGAGATTTCTAGGACCCCAAAATATGAGTGTTTCCTTTCCAAAGCAGTGATGAACACTCCACCAACCGTTAACAATGTATCCTCTTGTGAAATACAATGTTGACATTCACTACCTTGAGAATAGTGTCAGATTCCCACAAATCAAGGACACAGTCTGGTGAAATTAACCCTTATTCCGTATGCCAGTCCTAAATCCAGGTAGTCAACTGTAGATCAGAGGTTCCCATTGTCCCCTCCTCAGGCTGAGTTAGTGGCCAGAGAGCTTTCCGTGTTGGTTTATTGTAAAGGATAACAATGGAAGATGTAGGGAATAAGAAGAGTGACAAGGGACACAGATTCCATGTTCTCTCTAGATAGATACCCTCTAGGAGCTAATGAGTGCTCGGCTCTCTAGAATTCTGTAAACTCTGTCCATTTGGGGTTTTATAGAACCTTTATTATGCAGACATAATTGCTTAAATGATTAGCTACTGGCGATTGACATACTTTTTTTTCCCCCTTAGAGGTTGGAACTCGGAAGTCTCAGACCTCGAAGACTACCTTGGTTTTCTGGTGACTCGCCCCTGTTCTGAAGCTACTTAGGGATAGCCAGCCATCATTCAATGTACAAGCTCCCAAACAGCACCAGTCTGGGGAGTGGCTCACGCAAAGAATCAGAATGACAATCAAGTCAGATTTTACAATATTACAATTTCCTTCAATGTGTGTTTGTCTCTCTTGAAGCCACCTCCGTTCCCATGCTGCCTGGTGCCCCAGCCCTTGCCGAAGCCACCTGCCTGCTTTCTCCACCGTCTGCATTCGAACAGCTGAGCGCCATGGTTTTAGGTAGAAAATCACATTCCAGATTAAAAGGCTGGCTTGGAAAAAAAAAAATCACAAGCCACATCCCCCTGTGAGCAGACACACCTGTCACCTCCACTGAGAAATCTCTTTCCTCGCACCCTGAGGGGACTGTTCCAGGCTCTCCTTCTGCCTCACACCCTCCCTAGTCTCTCCTCTCCCAAGTACTCAGCGGATGATGTCGTCTGCTGCTTGCTGAGGACTGTAAATCATAGAAAGTAAGCTTCCCAGGCTTCCCTCTGCAAATCCATAGCCTCCTCCATTTTATCCATGTTCCTCTAACTCCTTTTGTGCCAGAGGCAGGATTCCTCTGCTAGCCCATGCTTGGTCTTTTTCCTACCACGGAGTGCCACGCCCCTTTGCTTGTCTAAGGGCATTGTGCCTTTCTCCTTTTTTCTCTCCTTACAGGTCTTTCTAGATAGAAACCTGTACCTCCAAATACTTATATTAACGCATACAGAAAAATGTAAACCCAAAGACCTAAATTGTCACTTTTATAATTCAGATAATGATTAAGAGCAGAAGATGTATCTTGGTGGAACGTGTGTCAGGCATGTGTGAAGCCCTTGGTTTTAAGTCTCAGAATCACAAGTGGAGGTTGAAGCGGACCCCAAGAAAAACTGAGTGTGGAGAAACCATAGAGCAGGAAGAAAACTTAGCAAAACAACAAACAATTAACAAAACCAGAAGTGAGAGGAGTTTTGTTGCTGCTTGGATTTTGTGTTTTTGTTTTGAGATAGGTCTTGCTTGTCAAACTTGCATGGATCCTCCTGCCTCTGCCTCCCAAGAGTTGCAATTCTGAGTGTGTTCTATGACACGGGACTGAAAAGTTAGCTCTTTGAAAAGATCAGGAGGTTGTGTCATAAGGTTGATTCGGAAAAAAAGGAGAAATTACAAATTATTGGTGCCAGCAATGATGAACAGAGAATGATCAATGTGGGGTGCAGAGCTATGTTAGCAGCCGAAAGCACCACCACGGAGACTGATTTTACCTCAGCAAATGTAGCAATGCAAATAAAACTGACGGTCTCTGAAAAGCTCAACTTGCCATAAGCGGCACAAGAATAGTCTTGAAACCACCCTTCCCCAAATTAAATTCATTCTCTATTTTCTTTCTCTTCCCCTCTCCCTCAAAATTTCAAGAAAAAAAAATGGTAAGTCAACATGAGCTACTTGAGGTGATAGAGAAGCTGGCTCTTCAGGCAGAGGTAATATGCTGTATTCGTATCATAGGCTTCCCACTTAGCCAAAGACATGAAAAGCACACACTTTGTGATTCTGTTGTGGAATATTTTAAGATGTGTTACATTTGTTCATACTTTGGGAATATTTGTTTAACCATTGGAAGATGTGCTGCATTCTTTTATGTTGCATTTGTTAAACTCTGTAAAGCTGTTTTATTTTGCCTGCCTAAAAAACCTGATTGGTCTAATAAAAAGCTGATTAGTCAATAGCTAGGCAGGAGAGGGGCAGGTCGGGCTGGCAGGCAGAAAGAATAAATAGGAGGGGAAGAAAAGAGGGAGGAGAAAATGAGGAGAGGAGGATGCCAGGGCCTGCTACCTAGCCACACAGCCAGCAATAAAGTAAGAAGTAAAAACAGGCATAGAATAGAGAAAGGTAAAAGCCCAGAGGCAAAAGGTAGACAGGATAATTTAAGTAAAGAAAGCCTGGTTAGAAACAAGACAAGTTAAGGCTGGGCATTCATAAGAAAAATAACTCAGTGTATTTATTTGGGAGCTGGGTGATGGGCCCTCAAAGAGTAAAGAGAAAAAACAAACAAACAAACAAACTACATGATTCCTTTAAATGAACTCCCCAAATAAACAAAACAAAACAACAACAACAAAAGAATGTATTATGTCAGGCTTTTTTACAAAGTGGGAGAGGGCACCAACAATTCGTTAGGAGTATAAGGAGTGAGCTGCAGGGGGGCTATGAGAGCATTGTGCTTTGCATTATTACAATATACGTACATTTAATAAGTCTTCAAAAAACATGAAGGTGGAGGTAGAGAGCATAGGAGTAGCAGGGTTATTGTGACTTTTGAAGTTGGGGGCTGGGTGTCGGGCCTCTATTACCCTACTCTGTATTGTGTAGATTTTGAACTCTCTATAATGAAGATGGGGGGACATGCATAGAGTTTGCTTTATCACACGGGACATTTATATATCTGTCTAACACCATTTCATTTACAGAGTTCGGATCTGAACAAAATGGAGGGTGATTCTGCCTGGTGCTTCAGCTCACTGAAGCCGGAGCTGATGTGCATTTTTGCACCCAGCTTCTGATCACATTATACTGTAAGCAACTTTGCAGTTGTATATACAGACTTCATGATCATCACTTTTAATGGCTACCCTCTGGCTTCTTAATACTGAAACTCAAGTTCTAGCTCATTATTTTACCAACATTAAATGCTCGTGCTCCTTGAAGTGATACAACCAGAATGTACCCCATAGGTATTCCCGCTTAATTATTTATGCTCACCTTGTCCTGGGGAGAACTTAAGGCAGCCTGAAAAGACACATCAAATGCAATTAGATAGAACACATGTAAAGCTAAATATTAAAAAGAAAGAAAAATGAAGCTAAGGACAGGGTCGAATCAAGGATCTTTAAGGCAGGAAAAACCAAGCTTGGAGAAACTCACAGGCAGATCATTTAGCTTTGGATGAATGATATTTAGTGGGCGCTTCGGTTGGGGTGGGGTAATGTCAAGTGTCAGCCTGAGAGTAGACAACCAGGTGGCCAAATATAGTTGCCTCTTACAAGAAAAGTAGCTATTTTTTTTCAACAGTACAGCCAGTTCATGCCATGCCTATAAAATGGATACTTTTCCTTTGCAGATGTTGCTTAGAGACAGCACTGCAGAGCTTTCCATCTTTGAAAAAAGGTGACAGAAAAGGGGGCTTGCCTACACCTCTGTCCCCCCTCCAAGTCCTAAGAAAATGACGCCATCTTTCTGATTCTGTACCTCATCCTTTGTAAAATGGAAGGTAGAAAACAGGTTCCTCAATGTGTGACTGACTATTTGCTGTAGATAGACACATTTAAAAGACATTTATTGAGAGTGCTTAAGGCTTAGAAACGTCTAGCAACTAAGTTTCTGCTCGTTGTTCTTGATTGTAGGGGGGAGGAGAAAGGAACAAAAAGTATCTTTTCAGATAGAGACAGTAAAAAAAAAAAAAGTGTGTTTAGGTAGCCATGTTGTTGAGACTTCATGGGTATAGCTTCTCTCACATTTCTAGAATTATCACAACAAACTTCTTTTTCCTCTGCCTCTGACAATCTTTTCACCCTCTCTTCTGTTATTATCCCTAACCCTTAGAGAGTTATGATGTAGATATATCCAATGGGGTTGGGCACCACCCTGTCATTTGTTTTCTGTATTTTTTTTGTTTTCTGTATTTTTTTCCAACTCCAAAGCCAGCTCTTATTTTTAAGTAGAGATGTATATACATTTCCAAATAATCAAATTTTACCATGTAGATAATACAGAATCATAAGGCAGATTTCTCTTTGCTTGTTAATTCCTTCTGAATAGCAATCTTTTTATCTTTATTTAAATTTGTTTACTTATTAAAGATTTCTGTTTCTTCCCTGCCGCCGCCTCCCATTTCCCTCCCCCTCCCCATTTTGATCAGCCATGGTTTTTTGTAATAGTCTCCATCTGTTGCAAAGAGAAGGTTCCTTGTTGAGGTGTGAGGACTACACTTGTATGTGGGTATAAGGATGCATGTTTAGAAAGTAGTTAGGGATCATTGTGGTTGTAGGTTCTTCTCCAAAATCCATGCCTTCACCTGCCCTGGATAATTGACTAGCTTTCCAGTGGCCGCCATACGTTCCTTCTTGTCAGTTGGACTTTAAGTCCAATTAGAGAGCTATTGGTTGCTACCAAGGTATACATGCCAATTTCTAATCTTAAGAATACTATCTCATTTTAATTTTGGTTTTGGTTCATGGGCATCATAGCTGGATAGGTCTGCTGATTGCTTTTCTTCTTTGGAGGCTTGTTTGGTAACTCTGGTACCATAAAAACTAGAAATAGTTTTCATAGTCAAGAAATAGTCTCACCATGAGACAAGATTCCAGTTGGTTATCAAATACAAAGTGGTGAGTCCTGAAATTTTTTATGTGTGTGTATAAATACATACATATATATGTATATTGTGTATTATGTATACACACACATATATGTACAATTATATGGACTGAACAGGTTGCATCTATAACTTTAGAAACAGAGATAACAACAATTAAGGAAAAAAAGGCCATTAATTTAACTGGGTGGGAGGGGGGACATGGGAGGGCTATGTGGGAGGGTTTGGAGGAAGGAAAGGAAAGGGGGGAAATGGTGCAATTTTCTTTTAAATCTAAAAAGTTTTACAAAGCAAACAGTGTACGTTCTGGGACTGCAGTAAATGGTGTGTGTAAGCATGCACTGTTAAAGACTCACTGTTCCATGAGACAGGACAGATGCACAGAGACAATACCATATGATCCACTCATTTGGGAATCAAAGAAATGCTGCTCTAGAAGTGGAGAGAAGAATGGTAGTGACTAGAAGCTGCGGGTAGCAGGGAGTGGACAGAAAGGGCAAGGTATAGATTCCTATGGTCCAAATGAGCTTGGGTGTCACTCAGCAGATGGCCAGAGTCAACAAGAGCACACTGAGGACAGAGCCCAGCTGGTAATGCCCTCCTTCAATTCCAGCTCTGACAAGACAGAGGCAGACAGATCTCAGTGAGTCTGAGTCCGGTCTGGTGTAAATAGGGTGTTCCAGGCCAGTCAGCAGGCATTACCTAGTGAAAACCAAAACAAAATAAAAGCAAAAAAAAAAAAAAAAAAAAACAGGGCAGGATATTTGAATGTTCTCAGCATAAAGAAATGATAGATTTATGAGGTGATGGTGTGGGTAAGTTAATTTGATCATTGCTCATTGTTTACATGTATGAAATGTCACGCTACCTTCTACAAATGTGTCCAATTATTTGTCAATGAGAAGGAAAATAATGAAATAATGATGTATTAATCAGGGAATACATCTCTGGAAAGACCATTTTAAAAGGAGTCTGAGAACCAGAGAGAAACATGTTGAAATGAGCCATATGAGCAAAGAGAACATCAGAGAGACTCCTGTGTTAAGAAGCAGCCAGAGGGTGGTGCAGCTGGAACAGCAAGGGTGGTGCAAAGAAGCAGGTGGATACAGGGCTCATGGAGCCAGCTGTAGAGACTTAGGCTCCATCCCACACATAAATAGAGGCCATTGGGGTTCCAGGCTATGGAGCTGCGTGATGGGATAGATATTTTTAAGTATGCATGGAAATGAGATTGTAGGGGATGAGATAAGAGAGTTATTAGCAAGTCATATCATAGAGTCTTACTGTACTCAGCATCTGTGAACAACAATCATTCACCAAGTATTAATTAATTTGAACTACTAACCTGTGGTCCTCTCTCGGGGGAGGGGAAGCTTGTAATGGAGGGATGTGTTTAGAACTGAAGATGGTTTTGTGTTAGGGAAAATCAAGCCTTATCACTGGGCTCTTTCTACTTCCAGGTGTGATGTCTCAGACTGCTTGGGTTGCTACATGCCGTGGTTCCTTTTCCTGGGCATTTCTACTAGAGAGCATCACAGAGAGCTTCCTGGGGGAGGTGTGGAAGTAGAACACACACACACACACACACACACACACACACACACACACACACATTCTCATTTGCAGAACAGAGCAGGCCTAGAATCAGTTCTATCCCTCCTGATTCTGGCAGTCAGCATGAGAACGCAGCCTGTGATAAGCACCAAAGACTGGCATCAGGACTTTGTGGTTCACACATTTCCAATGCTGTCCCAATGACCTAAACAATATGGGTTGCAGCAGAACCTACAACTCCTCTGCCTCCTCTAAATTCTTCTCCAGCTTTTCCTGGGCTAGCTGCTTGTCCTCTGCAATGTGATGGAGTGACCTGGCTTCTGCAGGACCCCTAGACCGAGGTCTAATGTGCTCTGAGAGTTGCAGGATGCTATAGTTTGCCCCATGAGCCCAGATCATATGTGTGGATTCCAGAATGTCTTAGGTTCCTCTAACAGCCTATGCTTTCCATCTGTCTACTCTTGAAGTCAAAGCTCTAGAGTCAAAGGTTAAAAATCACGTAGAGTCACTTTAGCCTTTCCAAGGTCACACACACACACACACACACACACACACACACACACACACACACACACACACAATCCCCCTGTCTGTTCACCTACCTACCTTTGTCAATTTTTTCTGCTTCTACCATTCATTCCTGGTGCAATTACCAGGAGTGATATCAAAAATCTGCCAGAGGACCTTCCACAACCAGCATAATTCTAGATATATTACAGACACTGCATGAGTGTTCTTCAAAGAATATTATGGAGTACAGAGTGAAGTAGACATGGCATAGGCAAGTGGTGGAGTACCACGCAGACTTTGTATAGGAGGAAGACTCATTTACTGCACATGAAGAAACAAAGAGGACAGTTTGCTAAGTGAGACAAGCCAGGTAGAGATTTACATGATCTAATGTTTCTGTTTTTAAGGCAAAGAATCACTCTGTAGCCAAGGCTAGCGTAGAATTCACTCTTTAGACCAGGATGGCCTCCAGTTAATGGCAACCTTCCTGTTTCATCTTCCCGAGTGGTAGAATTACAAGCGTTACCCACTATGCCTGTGGGCTGTATGATCTTACTTATACAAAGAATGAGAAAGAATTAAATACACACAGGCAAAGATGAGAACAGAAGCCACCAAGGGTCATGGGGAAAGGCTGGGGAGTGGGGAAGTGTTCGCCAAAGTCTGTAAACAACCGGTGGCGAGGAGCAAGTCCCACAGATTCATCACATAACTCGGCAACCGCAGTCTATAATAAATGTGTCATATTCTTGAAAATGCTGAGAGAGATTTTAAATGTTCTCGGGGGAAAAAATGAGAAGTATTGAGGTGAAAGATAAGTTAATTGGCTTGATTTAATCATCTCCCAGTGTGCTCATACATCAAAACATGGCAGTGTACACCACAAACACAAACACAATTTTTCACTTGTCAATCACAGAACTTGGAGAAGAATTCATGATTCAGCTCCACTCACCGGGAGGACAGTCACCCACCATGGCCGTCCTCAACAGGTATTTCAGGAGAGGCGATGCCTGAATGGTAGCTCAACCTAGGAGGAGGATAACTTACACCTCCCTAGAGCCCTATGTTAAGAAAGACTGCCCTCTGTGTTGCATATTAATAATATACTACTTCCTGGTCGAGTATCCAGGGCTGGTCGACGGCAACTGTTCCTTTGATATCAGTGTTTCGTAGACTTGTCTGTAGCTCTTGTAGACCTTTGATCCTAAAACTCATATTGACTCTTTATCAAGCAAGTCACCTAAGCCCAATACTGGTAGATTGTACAATGAATCAATTGCAAGGTAAATTGATGATTTAAGGAGAATGAACATTTGCTTGTTTTTCAAACAGAACAAGATATATCACATTGGAAAAGTCAATAAGCGTTATAGTTTGTTCTAGCATGGGGTCATTCCACAAAATGTCTTTATTTTGTTCACCATGGGTTTCACATATCAGCTCCAAAGTGCCAATATCTTTTTGCAGTCAGAAAGGATCTCAGGGACACGCAATGTTTAATAGCTATGCATAGAGCTAAGCAACATTTTCTATGCTTAACTCATGATTGCAGAAGTTAGATCGCAGGCATGTCTGTGAAAGACTCTCGTCCTTACCAAGCAATATCTTCTTTTCTTCTTTTGCACCTTCGCTTGTTTGTTTGTTTATTTATTTATTTATTTCCCAAATTTCTTTTGAATTGCAATGCACCAAGCATGGGTCACTAATTTGTGAATTAAGTTTGTCTGGGAAGTTCTTTAAGAAGACAGAGCTTTTGTGTTTCTGTGGTTTCTTTCTCCTGCCCTCTGTCTCCGTCCCTGCCTCCTGTGTTTGAAAGCAGCTGGAGGTTCATTGCTGCATCAACCACAGAACTACCATGAAATGTCAGACTGCCATACTGGGGCCGGAGGAGCAGAAGGATAGGAAGACAGTGGTCTGGTGGAGAGGATGTGACAGCTGAAGCCATCCTGAAAACTTGGTACTGTGCGAGAAAAACATTTAGGTTTAAGCCTTTGCAAGGCAGCATTCTGCTCCTAACCAAGAGCTGCTTTAAGCTCTCCTTCCAGATTCATACATTGGGCAAGCACATTGTAGAATGTGATCTCACCAGTTCTGAATGTGAGATTCAGGTCTTTCAAGGAACTATTTAGTACATTTTATTGTCTTGATAATCAGGTCATGTTGATTCCTCTTCTTGGGATACTATGTATTTGTCATATATGAGAACTGTATTTCTATTTTTTCTTTTTTTAAAATTGATTTTATCGAGCTATACATTTTTCTCTGCTCCCTTCCCTGCCTCTCCCCTCCCCCTCCAACCCTCTTCTGTGGTCCCCATGATCCCAATTTACTCAGGAGATCTTGTCTTTTTCTATTTCCCATGTAGATTATATCCATATATGTCTCTCTTAGGGTTCTCACTGCTGTCTAGGTTCTCTGGGATTGTGGTTTGTAGGCTGGTTTTTCTTTGCTTTATGTTTAAAAAATACTTATGAGTAAGTACGTATGATAATTGTCTTTCTGGGTCTAGGATGAAAACATCACTCAATATGATGTTTTCTAGCTCCATCCATTTGCCTACAAATTTCAAGATGTCATTATTTTTTTCTGCTGTGTAGAACATAAAGCCAGCCACACTGCACCTCATAGAAGATAAAGTGGGAAGTACACTTGAATGCAATGGCACAGGAGACCACTTCCTAAATATAACCCTAGTAGCACAGACACTGAGAAAAACAATTAATAAATGGGACCTCCTGAAACTGAAAGCATCTGTAAATCAAAGGACACGATCAACAAGACAAAATGGCAGCCTACAGAATGGAAAAATATCATCACCAACTCCACATCAGAAAGAGGTCTGATCTCCAAAATATACAAAGAACTCAAGAAATTGATCATTAAAAAAACAAATAATCTAATAAAAATGTGGAGTATAGGCCTAAACAGAGAACTCTCAACAGAGGAATCTAAAATGGCTGAAAGATACTCAAGGAAATGTTCAACATCCTTAGTCATCAGAGAAATGCAAATCAAAACAACTCTGAGATTCCATCTTACACCTATAAGAATGGCCAAGATCAAAAACACTGATGACAACTTATGCTGGAGAGGTTTGGGGTAAAGGGAACACTCCTACATTGCTGGTGGAAGTGCAAGGTGGTACAGCACCTTTGGATATCAATGTGGCGATTTGTCAGAAAATTAGGAAACAAACTACCTCAAGACCCAGCAGTACCACTTTTGGGTATATATCCAAAGAATGCTCAATTATACCACAAGGACATGTACTTAACTATGTTCATAGAAGCATTGTTTGTCATAGCCAGAACCTGGAAACAACCTAAATACCCCTCGACTGAAGAATGGATAAGGAAACTGTAGTACATTTTTTACACAATGGAGAACTTTATTTCTGATGTAGTGAAGTAACTACCCCATTCCTCAGTGATTCTGAGATCTGTTGACTCAATGTGACAATCTGCTCCCAACAGATAATAGGTTCTTGTGTGTGGAAAAAATCAGAATACATGAAGTTGCTTAAAGACTTACTTTCATTTTACATATATGTGTAAGTGTCTGCTCATCTGGCTGATCCCCACATGTGTGTCCAGAGTCTATGGAGACAAAAAGATGACATTGAATCCCTGAAACTAGAGTTTCATATGGTTATGAGCTTCTTGATGTGGATGCTGATACCTGAATCCAGGTCCTCTGCAAGAGCAGCAAGTGCCTTCAGCCACTGAGGCATCTGCCCATCCCCCATAAAGTTTACATGGTCCTGAAATGAGGTAAAAAAAAAAAAATCCAGGCCTGCCAATGGAATGTATGTGTGCAGATAAGTTTCATCAAGTTTTTCAGTAATTGAGTCAAAATAAGACCAGAAAATTTCTACCATATGAATAAAGCAACCTCAGGGTGTCAAGAGAAGACTTGACAACTTTGCCCAATCTTTGCAAGAGTTCTGCAGTTCATTTTCTGACAGTTGGCACTGAGCAGGAAGGAGGAGGTGGTTACCATCTGTGGCCAGGACCCGATCCCACAGATTTCAACAGACAGGGATAAACTCCATGGGGCATGTGCTTTTGGCTTTCAATTTTTTTAAAAATAGTTTCTTGTAAGATATTTCAAAAGCTCGCAGAACTAATATACACACAGCTACGTGCTCGCTGCTGATATTTGACAGATGTTAACGTTTTGCCAGGAGCTTTGGATGTTTTACAAATAAGCCGTTCTGACATCCTGAGGCCCCGCATCATCCTGTCTCCTTATTTTTTTTACTTCGCATCTCATGTGGCGCGTCCGGAAATTAGATCTCCTGTGCATCTAAAACATCTTCTGTATTTAGGAAGCTGTCCAAAGACCTCTGTCTTCAGAACAGGTTGGTTGGTGGGCTGGACAGTAAGACCTTTCAGCCCATCAGACCCTCTCAGATCTTCTAATGTACAATAGTCCTGAGGTAGCATGAGCTCGTGGTTCTCTCTCCATACCATCTTTGGATGAACTTTCTCACACAAGTCTCCAGTTACGTATGGGATTCTTAGGAGCAGTCTTGAAGGCAACACAAAAGACTAATCTTAACCAACGATGGGCCAGCCTTCCTCCCAACCTCAACTTGATCTTCAAGTATGGGATGCCCTCTTTAAGTTGTTTTACTCAGGAAAGGTGACCCCCTCAAGAGGCAATATTAGTACCAGTTCATGGCTTTATAGACACAGGTACGGACACCCTAACTCCAGACCAAACACCTCTCTTCCGGGAGTTCATTTTCATCCTTTTTGGTCCAGGTTTTTTGGTCGGAGTGTCCAAGTTGACCTCTGCCTTCTTCCCGGTTTGTGCCTACTCTAGATTCACCTTTCACTGTGGTGCTTAAATCTCCAATGGAGTTTCTCTTCTTCCTTGTGTTAGTACTAGAATACACCTTTCCCAGAAGGAGACCTTGCACTTCTTTAAGTTTATTGGGGCTGGAGACTTCACCTTTCTCTTGTACAATGAGCTGGAGAGGAGTGTTTTCCCACTGTCTTTGTGAGATACTATGTGAATGAGTTGTAATTTGAGACAGTTGACTTCTACGTAGGAGCCGGAGGGCAAAGCCAGACATGATAGAACAGAGCTATGTGTCATGGTACACATCTGTAAGCCAAATGCTTGGGAGGCAGTCTGAAATGAAAGGATACCATGAGTTCAAGAGATCAAGGTAAGCCTGGGTAACAGCAAAACTATGAGGGGGGGGGAGGGAGAGAATAAACAAACACAATGCAGGTCTCCCAATACAACTGGAATTTCACAAACTCTCATTTCCATCTTGATCTGGCATCTTGGAGCACATTCTCTTTAGAAAGAGATGCCTTGCTTAGCCTAGTTGTAGGGAATAGAGCCTTGGTCCTGTCTCGAGGTGATGAAGTGATGTATCAGACTTTGTTGATTCCCAATAGGGAGCCTTACCCTTTCTGAGGAGTGGATGTGGGGTTTGGTGCAGGTGGGGGAGAAGGGGAGGGAGGGGAACAGGAATAGCTATGTAAAATGAGGAAAGATTGTATTAAAAAAATACAGACCTACCCTGACCTCCACCATTGCCATTTTAAATAATTTCTAGATAATGTTCACTTTAATGCAGCCATACACCACATATTTAGAGTTAGAGAAAGATACCTGTTTCACTACACATCACACTGGATGCAAATTCTCCTACAGCCCATAAATTTCAGAATCTAACAACCCCTTCCAGCATTCTTGGTTCTGAGGCCTGCTCAGTCGGAAGAAGAAGGGAGACACAAGCTTCTGGGTGATGACAAAAAAGACAAAGGGATTCTTGATATCAGGGTGACAAAATCGACCTAATTTATCCAGAACATGGACCATTTTATTAATGAATGCCTCACATCCTGGGAAACCCAGCCAGTTCTGAGCAAATCAGAACATGTACTCACCCCTCTTCATATGTTGAAGGGGTGTTAGTTAAAATCATTTGGTGAAGAAGGGGTGTCTTTAAAACTGGGAAAGTGTTAGCAGCTCTAGGGTCTCCACACAGTTCCTGACACAATGCAGATATTTGGACTAGCGCTTCCACAGGCCTGGAGAGAATTACAGTTCGTGAAATTCTCTTGAAACTATGATAGTAAAGGATAAAATGAAGAACAATAAAACACCACATGGCATTTTTCCAAATTCACCTTTTGATATGTGACCAGCTAACAACCAGAGCCTGGTGGCAGACTTCCAGAAGTTTCTATTTGGTGCTATTCTGCTAAGGGACAGTGCAGACTGCTGCTTACCAGTGCCAAAATAGCACAGCCACTGGGCTGACAGGTGTGTGAACTTTTAGTTTATTGATTTCCCAGGCCAGTGATCCTACTCAAGGGAAAATGGGAATTTTCTGTATAATTCTAAAGCGCTCCTATTCTGCTTACCAGAGGTCTCCAACCCTTTACAAATTCTCAGAAGCAGTTTTAGGTCAGTAAGATCTTTAATGTGACAGACAGGGAGCACATGTTTGTTTTGAAAAATCCACATTTCACTGAGTGTGTTGGTGAATGCCTTTAATCGTAGCACTCACTTAGTGGGCATGGGCAGATGGATTTCTGGGAGTTCAAGGCCAGCCTTGTCTACATAACAAGTTCCAGGCCATTTAGGGCTATGTAGTGACCCTGTCTAAACAAACAAACAGAAAGCAAAAAAAAAAAAAAAAAAAAAAAAACAATAGGCAAACAAATCAAAAAGTCCACATTTTTCCCATTTAAAAACACAGGCATTTTTGTCCATTCTGGGCTTCTCTCAAGAGTATTTTGGTGACACTCTCCCTAAGGTGCTTTCAGTCACCTACATGTCTGTGTGCCTGTTACTTTTGATTGCTGTCACCAAAATATCCTAAAGAAAGAGTTAAGGGACAAGAAACTTAATTTGACTCATGGTTTCAATGAGTCCATTTCATGGTCTGTTGGCCCCACGTCCTAGAACCCACTACCTCCATGGTGGAAGAATGTGGTGAAGGAGAGATGTTTCCTAACAAGCAGAAAGCAGAGCCCCCCCCCAAAAGAAAAGCATTCAAGGTAGTATAGTCCCAAGCAGCACCTCCAGCCACCTGCTTTCGCCCACCAGAATCCCTTGCCAAAGTTTCCACCATCTCCCCAAAAGTGCCTCCAGCTGGGGATCACGCATTTGAGGCATGAGCCAGGGGAGGGGGACATTTCATATTCAATTCATCAAAATGTCCCTGGGGTTTTGGAAGCTGCACTATGTAAATCTCCATAAGAAATTCTCTACTGAGAGATTCCTGTCTGAGCACTAAATGCCTCATGGCCATGACACACGTAGCTTTCCTTACAATAATAATTTTCCCCACATAGAAGGACAAAATAGAAACTGAACAGTATTTCCTTGTCATCTGTCAATGTAATTGCACCACTCCCTATGTAGTCTGATTAAGTGTAATTAAAACAAAGCTTGAATTCATTGGAATGATTTTTTATATTTTTGACTATATGTTTTATTTCTAAAGATAGGCTTAGATCTGTCACAGAAATTGGCTGAAGAGAAATGAAAGGGGTTAGTAAGGGAACAGAAGAAATTACTCACGAATTTTAAGAGAATTCATCCTTTGGGGAGCTGAGATTTATTGTAGATCTAGAGTATCAAGTCAAAACAAATAGTTTTAAGATGAAGAAATCAGTTAATGACCAATCTGCTCTTTCTTCTACACGCTCCCTATAGACAGGGTTGGAGTCATTTTGGTTGGTACATCGAACAAACTGGCCTGGGTTTATTAGTTGACTCTAGATTTACCGCTTCAGTTAGTCAACACTCCACACTGCTGTTCAGATATGCCAGACATAACAACAAATCAAACTGCCAGGAAAAACTTTCCTAAGGAGGCACTTCCATGGAGTTCTACAGCCCTCACACTCAGTGTTCATTTCTCAATCGACTTGGTTCAACTGAAGATGTTGGCTATTGAGTGGAAATGAAAGCAGGTACTTTGCATCACAAGTAAAGACTGTTGCACAAAGGAAGCTCCCCAGCATGGGCTCTCCATTCCCACAATGGAACTGGGATGTCGACACGGGTACCTTATGATATGGGTAGGCTGTAGGCTGTTCTAGAGGTTAAGTGAAAGGGACAAGGAACTGGTCTAGGGATGCTGGGAGCCTATCGGAGCCAGTGCAATGGCAGTAGACCTTCCCTTAGGTTCTGTGTAGAATGTTCATGATAGCAGGGGAGATGAGAAGGCATGACTGACAGGAGACCTCATGTGGCTAAAGATCTAGATGCAAAAAGCTGCAATATATTTGAGCACTGTAAGATGTCTGACAGGATGCAATTTTCTATCAAAGTGGCTCTGAGAATTTATGGATGTACAGGACCATTGCTGTCATCAGGGTCCTTCCTCAAGTGTGATAGTAACATCACTACTCAGAGAGAAAGAGTCCTGGGCCCCTTTAAAGCTGCTTTCTAAGAAGTCTTCAGTTGATCTGGGTGCATTGCACTTAATTTATCACTCCCCCCACCCCCCGGGCCATGGGAAAGTATGCTATTTTTGGTCTGTTAGGAGTTTCTTCTAAATCTTTAAAAATATGTTGCAAATCTGGATTTTCTGAGGTTTGCCCTTCAGTAACGCAGCAGTTATGCTTAGCTCCTTGCTAAGAATTTAACACCTCTCCTTTCTTTCTACCCATCCCCCCCTCCTCTCTCTGCCAAGGCTGGGGGCATCTCTGGCTTGTTCTAAGCAATACGTTGTGATCTCTATTTTTCTCTTTCAGCAATTCTTATTAGTTTTGTTGTCTTATCATGACAACTTACTACAAGTATTTAGACAGTGCTTCCTATGTATATGAATTCAGTCTAGCTCTGCCCTAAGTTCTGTGTCCCAGCAAAATCCAAATACTGATACTTCCTTATGCCCAGTGTGATTACTTTAGGAGATAGGGATCTTTAGGATGGAGACTCCATAGCGATGCTAGTGTCCTAAGGAGCCAAGAACACCAGAGCTCTTTTGCTACTTGAGGATATAAAAGATGCCATCTGTGAGCCAGGAAGTGCCCCTCAACAGTCACCAAATGCTCTGTCGTCTCCATCTTGGCACTCTGAACTTCTGAAATTGTGAGGAAGAACGCCTGTTGTTTTTAAGTTACCCAGTCTAAGGGATTTTGTTATAGAAGTTCCCAGTGGTCAGTTCTTTATCCCAATCACTGATATCCTTATCCACTTCGCTTTGCTGTTCTCTCCCTAACTTGGACTTCCTCTTTCTAGAAGAGATTCTTAAGAACAAGGGACATACACTTCCCAAACTGGTGCATATCTGTCCTGAACTTGGAAACAGGAGTTTTGTAAGAAGTGGCATTCACGTGCCTACATCTTTTCCTCTCAGGGCTCCCTAAGCTCTTGCTTTTTTTTTTTTTTTTTTTTTTTTTTTTTGTCTGGCATTTGATGCCGAATCCCATTGGTTCATCTGGTTTCTTTGTCTTTGGGGGATGACCTGTCCACTCTACCTGGATGATGGTAGGATCATTGCTTAAATACTCTCTCGCCAGAGCATGGTTAGTAGATGAAAGGCCAGCATGCGAACATAGCATCTGAGGAGAATATAATTAGCCTGTTGCCTTTTGTTAGTTTTGCCTCAGAATCAGTGAATTCTTTTGATGCACGAATTCAGATCTTCTCTTGACTCCAGGCATCTTTTTTCATATATCTTAGGAAATATTTTTGCTTCTTTTATCTTGCCCTTTTCCTCAAAAATGCTGGTTATCTATATTATTAGGTTTCCGCTGTCTTCCTTTCATCTCCTAATTAATGTCTGATTATGCCTGTCCTCTTGTTCTCTTTTTCTATAGTGATTATGGATGATTTTTTTTTAAGTCAAAACTATCCACATCATATAATTCAAATTTGAAGCTCATGTCATTACCCTCCTGCTCTTAACTCCTCTTATACACTCTGAAGTGATGCGATTTCTCTTCTACCTTCCCCTTTAATGATTCCATAACACATTTCTTTCCAACATATTATCTTGCCATCTTTATTGAGTCTACTTTAAAAAGTCGATGTTGTTATATAGCTAATATCTTTGGTTGCTTATAATGAAGGTGTCCCTGATTCTTCACTTCTTGTGTTGCATGAATTGTTTTCTTTCTGAATGGTTTATGCTTTAAACTGAGTTTCATGTCATTTTGTATTTGCTCTGTTCCTTACTACCCCTTCACTTTTTTGCCCCTCTATCGATGCAGAGGAATCATAGCTGAATGGTAGCTGCCCTTGTGGGCCACTGTATATTTACTTGGCTCCCTGGGCAGCTCAGTGTTTCCATGTCCTGAGCAGGGCTGGAGTGGGTGGAGAGGGGCGTGGGGAGGGGGTGAGAAAGGGAGCTGAGAGCTGGCAGGAGAGTTCATTTGCATCTTTTCTTCTCTTTGTGCTCATTGAAACCACACCACAGGAACATGCATCCTTCATCAGCTTTGCAATTTCAGCAGGCTCCACATGCACCAGCCACACAGATCTGTCTCCTCCCTGCTCCTCGGGGGCTACTCTTGTCCCTGAGATTTGAAAACACTATTTGAACACGAAATGACCCAGTTACTTTAGCTAAGGGTCTACAGCTAAGAACTAGCTAGTAGAGCAATCCCCCTGCTGATCTCCTAGCTTTTGCTTGTTTCAGATCTTACCCAGCATGGGAAGACGGATGCCCAGTCCCCCCCCCTCTTCATTTGCACCCTCCAGAGGCATCTGGAGCCAGGGTAGAGGCCGGCTATACCACATTTTTTTTTTAATTTTTATTGCTTTATAAATAATACCATTCAAAATTTCCACTTCCTCCCCACCTCCCATTTCCCACTCACCCTCCTCTCTGCTCCTCCATTCCTAAGAGAGGGCAGGTTACCCTGCCCTGTACTACGAATTTTCTTTTTATCTAACTTAGTAGAATGTCCTCAGGATTCTATAGTGGGATGGTGCCATTCTCGTATACCTTCCCTGAGCCAAAGATATCAGTTTGAGTGCTAGACTTTCTTTGTCTGCTTCTTGCAATGCTGAATAGCCTTCCCAGGCATGGGACCTACCCTCTGACACCATGTGTCTTCAATGAGTTTGCTAAGACCTGCTCTTATCCAGAAATAACTGTGTGATGTTTGGATGATAGCAAGTCTATCCTTGGTGCCACACCCCTTTTCTGTTCTTTCTTATACACATCCCTAGTTATTCTGGTCAGCTTCTGGGACAGAACATAGGTGTGGCTTATCTGATAAACATTTTCCAGATGGTTAATGGTTCCCAGTCATGAGGCACTGGGCAATGCTGACACACATTGTTATTGCTGGGTGTCAGTCAACCTTATGCCCTTTGGAACCTACAGCTCTGCAAACTGCAGCCTTGATACTAGGCTCACCCTGGGCTCTGACAGCAGAATTTCTGGGGAACTTAAAAGGAGATGAAGCCCATGTCATCCTGTAACCCTTTCTGTTGCTGTGTGTGGCAACATAGCCACACCAATGGTCTTTATCCAGCAGCTTTGAAGTCCCGTTTTTCCTGCATTCCCTTCACGAGCTACATCAGGCTCTCCACTCTCTCTTCAGCTAGGTGCTGCACATACCTGGGTTCTCCTCTGTATGTTCCCTGGGATCCTCCTCTGCATTCTGGAGGCTGAAGCATCAACCATGATCCTTCTTGGATGAGCTGAGTCCCAGTTGGCAGAATACCTGCTGCTGACTTTGAGGTTCCAGTACCTGCTACCTCCTTCCTTCATTCCTCAGCCCTAAGTGTGGCAACTGACTCCTGTTCCTAGGCAAGAGCTTCTGTCTTTGCCTTTTTAGCCAGTTCACCCAACTCCTTGTACTCACTTTCTTCCATAAAAATGCCTGGTTTGTGTTTTCTTGGGACCAACAGAAAGAGGCCAACTTTGGGAGACACAATAAGTTAGAAACAACAAATTTTAGGTGTTGTCTGGGTGAGACAGATTAAGCAGAGAAGAATGACCAAATCAGTTGTTTAAAAAGCACTTGTTGATGCCATGCATTCTGCTGGTATCATAACACATTCCTATCAAAAAACAGTTCTAGATCGCATGCTTTGATCAAGAGAGGTTGGAACAGGAAGTTAAGCAGGAAGTCAAAGCAGGAGCCATGGAAGAACACTGCTTGCTAGCTTGGTTTCTGACTGGCTCACAGGCTAATGCTCAGCTAGGTTTCCTGTACATTTTATCACAATCTTCCTAGAGATGGTGCCATGCACATTGGGCTCAGGCATCTTCCATCAATTAATAATCAAGGCAATCCACACTGCATCCCTAAATGGACTTCAGTCCTAATTCACAGCCCTTCTATTGACATGGAACCTTGGAAGTTACATGTTGACAATGATAGAAGTCACAGCATAGCAGGATTCTGGTTGTCACAGCATGGGGAAGAGCCACCTGATGGTTAGGATCATCCATACTGAGTTTTATATGATGATGAAATGAAATACTTAGTGTTTATTCTTAAACATCCAATGGTTTCTTGACTACAGGAGCTAATATCACACTAAGCTATTGGCTACATGACCTAGGTTACAATTATCATCACAGGTATATAAAGAACCATGAGAAGAAAATTTAATTTGGAGAAATTTCCAAGGTATGAGGAAGGCTAAGCGGAAGGAAAGAAACTCCTTATTAATGAAGTTTTAAAGGACAATAGCTGTTATTCACAGGATACTGGGTTCAGTGATTTATTTCTTCGTTCATCATTTATTAATTCAATTCAAGAGTACTATGTGCAAAACTTTATGCTAGGTAAATATAAAAATAAGGTGTCATTTTATATTTTATGTTGCTAAATTGAAAAGTAGTAGAATTATATAAATTACAACAATAAACTAAAGTAGATGATTAATTATAAATATATGTCATTGCATAAACTTGCGAAGGAATCATTTTAATGTGCCTCTTAACCAACTTCTTAATACTAAATGCAAGCTTATCATCTGAGGAAATACGACTTCAGATAATTGAAAATGTATTTCATTCTTTTATAATAATTTATTTTATCCTCCTGTTAATTTTATCTATTAACAAATATATCAAGTCATTTAAATAAACCATCTATATAATATCTGAGGGACACAGGCATCAGCCACATGACATCACAGGTCTGCAGTTTACTACCAGATCTACTTATGCCTGGGAATAAAAACGATTAGGAAGAAAGAACAAATCCACTGAGACTTGAATTTATTTTATTAGCTGAGGATATTTTATAAATTGAAGTTATATTAGTTAATTCTCCAGTGCAATGGCAGAATGCCCAACATAAGCAACTGAATGAAATGAAATATTTATTTTTCTCTAGACTTCAGAGGGTCCATCCTGTTTGCTCTGCTGCACGTCCTTGGGAAGAGCCCTGAGGTAGCAGAAATATGGATGGGAAGACTGTTCACCTCCTAGGAGACAGAAAGCTGAGAGGAAGGGGAAGAGACCCAGCTAGAGTCTTTAAAAGCAGGGCTCAGTAACTCACTTACTCAGACTAGCTTGCACTTTCTAAAGTTTCCAAAACCATCTACAACGTACCCAGCACTTGGGAATCAAGCATATGAGAGATTCGTGGAGGATATTTCACGTTCAACCTACAACAGACGTTAGCAGCCGAACTTGATTTTCAGGTAAAAGGATGGAGAGTTCATCCAAGTCAAAGTGTATGGTAGTAGTGTTAGAAAACACTGTGGAAAGCCAAGCCAATGACAGTACCTCCGAGAAACAGAGCAGGCCAGTGTAGATTCCTGGTGCAGAATAACTTCTGAACAATCACTTTCAGGTGGTTTGGGGAAGGTGTTTCAGACAGGATCCTGCTAAGCAAGGACGCAAGGTGGGATGTAGTTGTTAGAAACGTGGTCTGTCAATCACTAGACCCAGAAGATCTCTCTAGAAGAGCAGTGTCTCCTGATGTTATTGTGGGTACCAGCAGCCTGTCTGTGAACGTCTCAGGTGTATTGCTAACTCCACCCAAGAAACCAGGCTCCTGGGAAGAGTGGGTTTAGGGAGGCAGAGGATCTATTCGGCTGATGTCTTTTCAGTTTCATGCCACATAGCTAGGGACAAGTGGTGTGAGACCTCATACTTAGCATGCAGAGAGTCTGCTGTTCTCTTCCAAAGCAAGAAGCCACATTTCATGGCTTGTCACTCTTAATGATGTCCTGAAGTCTGTAGACTCCTGAAATGTCGGGACTCATATATTCTTGTGGAAAAGGTGGGGGCCTAAGTCCTGCCTCTTGCTTACACACGTGAAAAGCAGGTGGCCTGAGCATTTGTTCAGGTAGGGGGTTAAGCATTTGCCATTTGGGATATATGCGTGTGTGAAATTATCTGAACAGTTCAGCGGGTAATGGAACTGCTCATGCTCCTACCTGGTTGTTAAGCCTTTGGTAACACGGTAAAGGAAGAGAACAGGGCGAATTGAGATGGTGCTGAAGATCCCACTCAAGACTTGAAAGAGAAGTTATGAAAGAACACACCACAGCCTCAGGGAAGGTGTCTGACCACTGTGGACTCACGTGTGTGTGTGTGTGTGTGTGTGTGTGTGTGTGTGTGTGTGAATATATTTCACAGGGAATATAACAAGTAAGCCTGTGGGTCTCAAGAGGAGTGAGAGTGCCATCCCGTAACTGCCATGACATCACTATTATTCAGCGTGGTAGGAGGCACCGCAATCTCTGCAAAATGACACACCCCATTTGCTGGAATTATGCTTCCTTCCATCTAAGTCCCAGCAGGGAAGAGAATTCCCTACAACTGCTTTTAACAAAGAGAAGTGTGTGAAGGCATAGCCGCCATAAAGTAGGTTGGGGTTGGGGTACATAGAAGGAATGGGAATTAGGTGGAGACTAGCCACAGGGGAAAGTTATCTCATTCTGCAGGCTGAAGGAATGCAGGAAGGAAAGAGTATCCACAGAGTCATGTGGGATTCGGGGCACTAGGGTAAGTGTCACACAGTAGGAGCAGCAGACACAGAGGAAGCCAAAGCTGAGTGGGAGAGGGAGGCACATTGGGGCCATGCCATCCTGCTTCCAATCTCCTGCTCACAGTCTCTTTGGGTGATTCCAATCAGGAGCCACATGGAGAGACAATCTGGGGGGATGGAAGATACCACTGGACAGAGCAAGCAGTAGAGAATGAGGCTGTTGGAGGTTTGGGGAAGGAGTTGGCAGATGGTTGCTGTCTTGTATGCATCTGCTTTTCTAAGGGGTTGGGTGGGCTAACTACTCACCAACACATAGGTTTTTTTTTTTTTTATGATTTTCGAGACAGGGTTTCTCTGTGGCTTTTGGTTCCTGTCCTGGAACTAGCTCTTGTAGACCAGGCTGGCCTCGAACTCACAGAGATCCGCCTGCCTCTGCCTCCCGAGTGCTGGGATTAAAGGCGTGCGCCACCACCGCCCGGCTAAACATATAGGTTTGAGGCAGTGTTCTAGCAGGCATATACCAGGAAAGGCTGGCCTGTAGGAAAACAGAACGGAGAGAAGAGTCTGAGCAAGGTTCATGGCCTAACAAAGAGTGTAAGCTGCCATGGTCTTTCTGAAGAAGGTGCTGGAGTAGGGTCATGGCCAGGTTCTGATACCATGGGTGACAAGGCATTGCATTACTTCCAGGTTGTTCTGGTGCCCTTCTTGGCAGCTACACAGGGTCCCCTTGACATACTTTTCTCCATGGCTTACTGTCCTTGTGTCTGTGATTGGGGAAATTTTAGAAGGGGGAAATACTTCCAAGAGACTCCTGACGTTTGTCTTACCTTCACAAACAGGAAAGCTCTCACTAAGCGTTGTCTCACATTGTTCTGACCAGAGAATCAGAATCTGAGACAGGCAAGTTTTTTTTTTTTATCTGCAGGGTGTGGATTTGAGGAAGTGCTACAGTAGCCGTTATCACTGGTCTGGATCTCTCTGGCATGTCACCAGTGTCCTCTACACCCCAGCTATAAAGATCCTTCCAAGATTCAAGTCCCATGAAAGAAAATCCTTGTTTACAACTCCCCTTGTGTGATGTGCAATTACACTCTATATGCTGTGAACAGGTTTTATTACCATTGGTTAATAAACAAACCTGTTTCAGCCAGTGGCTTAGAGGAGCACAGTCAAAGTTGGGAAATCCGAACAGGGATATATATAGAGAGAGTAGGTAGAGTCAGAGAGACTCCATGCAGCTGCCAAAAGAGAAGGACTCACCAGCACCTTAAACGGGAAGCCACAGCCATGTGGCAATACACAGCTTAATAAAAATGGGTTAGTTTAAGATGTAAGAGTTACTTAATAAGAAGTCTGAGCTAATAGACCAAAAAGTATTGTAATTAATAAAGTACCTGTGTGATTATTTGGGTCTGACTGGTTGGAAAACAAACGAGTGGTGTCCTACTAGACTTGTTTCCATTGCTCTCAGAAAAGAGTCAAAATTCGTAAAGATGTAGCGCCCATCTGGTCACTCCTCACTATCAGTCTCATCATTCCCCAGCCTCAGTGCTTCCCAACCCCGTACCTGAGCTATTTGTAGGTTTGGATCCTAGGCAGCCCCCCTCTTCTTTAAGATATATGACCTGTTGTGTTTTCTAACTCTGACATCAGATTGTAGAGAGCTATTTTATCTCCTCTAGGATTCCGTTGAAAACATCTTAGATGAAAACTGCTTGAAATCTTTGCTACAAATGAAGTGTGTGATCTTCTCTTTAGTTTCCTCCTTTTACCCGTCCTAAAAGAAGTCTCATAAGTCATACCTACATCGCTATTATTATAGTGATGCATAATAATGAAGCCGGCTCCTGATTTAGCAGCTCTCCTGGGAGTTCTTCATCTCTTAATGCAGGGCCCAGAGGCTGTGCATGAGATAAGACACCAAGAAAGAGACCTGAAAACTTAGGCAGTCCTGTGGGTAACTTCCAGCAGGGTGAAGAAGCCTACATGTTGGGTTTGAAGTAGAGTTTGTAAATATTGATATACACAAACACACATACATACATAAGGTCAGAACACCATGACACTGTACCATATTGATATTTTATTTTAATGTTACCAAATTTGTAATGAGAGAGTAAAATAATCCATGAAAGAAAGAGAAGGGTTATTTTTTTAACGTAGGTAGTGAAAGTCACTAGTTCATAGTAGAAAATTTTGAACCATGCCTGCACCTCTTGGATGAAGCCTACTGTCAAGGCAATTCACCATATAAACAAACTGAAAGAAAAAAATCACATGATCATCTCACTAGATGCTGAAAAAGCCTTTGACAAGATACAACATCCCTTCATGATAAAGGTCTTGAAGAGAGCAGGGATACAAGGAAAATACCTAAACATAATAAAGGCAATATACAGCTAGCCAACAGCCAACATCAAAATAAATGGAGAGAAACTCAAAGAAATACCACTGAAATCAGAAACAAGGCAAGGCTGTCCACTCTATCCATATCTATTCAATATAGTACTTGAAGTTCTAGCTAGAGTAATAAGACAAAAAAGGAGACCAAGGGAATACAAATCAGAAAAGAAGTCAAACTCTATTTGCAGATGATATGATAGTATATATAAGTGACCCCAAAAATTCTACCAGGGAAATCCTACAACTTATAAACACTTTCAGTAATATAGCATGATACAAAATTAACTGAAAAAAAAATCAGCCGCTCTTCTTTACACAGATGATAAATGGGCCGAGAAAAAAATTAGAGAAACTTCACACTTTACAATAGCCACAAATAACATAAAACACCCTGGGGGGGTAATGCTAACCAAATAAATGAAAGACCTGTATGACAAGAAATTTAAAACTTTGAAGAAAGAAATTGAACAAGAGACCAGAAAATGGAAAGATCTCCCATTCTCTTTCGTAGATAGAATTAACATAATAAAAATGGCAATCTTACCAAAAGCAATCTACAGATTCAATGCAATGCCCATCGAAATCCCAGCAAAATTCTTCATAGACCTCGAAAGAACAATACTCAACTTCAAATGGAAAAAAAGCCAGGATAGCCAAAACAATCCTTTACAACAAAAGAACTTTTGGAGGCATTGCAGTCTCTGGCTTTAAAATCTACTATAGAGCTACAGTAATGAAAACAGCCTGACATTGGCATAAAAACAGACAGGAGGACCAATGGAACCAAATCAAAAATTTGGATATCAAACCATAGACCTACAAACACTTGATTTTTGACAGAGAAGCTAAAAGTATAAAGTGGAAAAAGAAAGCATAAGCAACAAATGGTGCCAGCATAACTAGATGTCAACATGTAGAAGAATGAAAATAGATCCATATCTATTACCATGCACAAAAGTCAAGTCCAAATGGATCAAAGACATCAACATAAAACCAACCACACTAAACCTCACAGAAGAAAAAGTGGGACACACATATGAACTCATTGGCACAGGTGACCCCTTCCTAAATATAATCCCAGTAGCACAGATATTGAGAGTAACAATTAATAAATGGGACCTCCTGACATCGAGAAGCTTCTGTAAAGCAAAGAACATGGTCAACAAGACAAAACAACATCTATAGATTGGGAAAAGATCTTTGCCAACCCCACATAAGACAGAAGACTAATCTCCAAAATATACAAAAAAAAAAAAACCTCAAGAAACTTGACATCAAAAGAACAAATAATCCAATAAAAATGGGGTATAGACCTAAACAGAGAACTCTCAACAGAAGAATCTCAAAGAGCTGAGAGACACTTAAGGAAATGCTCAACATCCTTAGTCATTAGAGAAATGCAAATCAAAACAACTCTGAGATTTCTTTTTACACCAGTCAGAATGGTCAAGATCAAAACCACTGATGACAACTTATGCTGGAGAGGATATGGGGTAAGAAGAACATTCCTTCATTGTTGGTGGGAGAGCAAACTTGTACAGCTGCTTTGGAAATCAGTATGGTAATTTCTCAGGAAATTAGGAAGCAATCTACTTGAAGACCAAGCAATACCACTGTTGGGTATATACCCAAAATGTGCCCAATCATACCACAAGGACATGTGCTAACTTATGTTCAAAGCAGCATTATTTGTCATAGCCAGAACCTGGAAAGAGCCTAGGTGCTCCTCAACCAAAGAATGGATAAAGAAAATGTGGTACATCTATACAATGTAGTACTACACAGCAGTAAAAAATAATGACATCTTGAAATTTGCAGGCAAATGGATAGATCTAGAAAAAAAACATTGAGTAAGGAAACACAGACTCAGAAAGTCAAATATAATATATATTCACTCATATGTGGCTTTTAGACCTAAAGCAAAGAAAAAACAGCTTACAGGCCACAACCTCTGAGAAACTAGATAATAAAGAGGACCCTAAGAGAGATATACATGGATCTATATAAGAAGGTAAAAAAGACAAGATCTCCTGAGCAAATTGGGAACATGGAGTCACAGCAGAAGGTAGGTAGAAGGAGAGAGGAGAGGAAAGGAGGGGAGTAAAGTGTATAGGTCAATAAAAAAAATTTAGAAAAAAAAGAAATTTGGGGGCTCCTCAATTTAAAAAAATCTAAAAAAAGCATAAAACTTTATAAATTCAAATAGACAAACACAAAACTTTGTGTATCTAAACAATGGAACAGATGTCATGGATAGAAGAGAAATAGATGATGTCTGAGCTATCGTGGAACAGGAAAAAACAAATAGACACAAATAATCCATAATTAAACATTAGTCAGCTAATGGCAGGAGCTATGATGAAAAATGAATCAGAATTAAAATGATGGCATGTTACAGGGTAGGCGTCTGTGGAGAGGGATGAGCAGGAAAAGCTTCTTGGAAAAGTAGAATTAGTGCAGAATCATTGCAGAAGTGAGGGAGGAGGTCATGGGCTATCTAGGGGAAAAGCATGATAGGAAATGAGCAGCAAGGGACCACACCCCAGTGTTTAAGGGGAAAAGAGGCCAGTGTGGTCATAGTGTCATGAGTGGGACTCGTAGGAAACAAGGGCAGAGAAATAGCCAGAGTTGAGATGCTACAGGCCTTGAGGGCTTTAGCAGGACTCCAGGTGCTATTGGATGGATGGAAGCCTCTCAAGGGGAAAGAGCAAGGAACATGCTTTCAAAGGGACACTCCTGTGTATGGATTAAAAGGAGAAATGAGAACAACTAGATAGACATTGTAGCGTTTTGAAGAAATGTCCCCGATGATAGTCTCAGACATTTCAATGTTTTAGTCTCCAGTTGGTGGCATTGATTGGGAAGATGTGGGAGGTATAGTCTGATTGGAAGAAGTGTGTCGCTGGAGGCAAGCTTCAAGAGTTTAGACCAACATGCTGTTTGTGAGTTCACTCTCTGCTTTGTACTGGCAGGTCAAGGTGTAAGCCCTCAGCTTCCTGTTCCAGGCACCAGGCCTGCTGTTTGCCATGTTTTCCTCCCATGACAGCCGCCTAACCTTCTGGAACTGTAAACTGCTTTTACTGTAAATTGTCTTAGTCATTGTGATGGTTTGAGTGAGAATGATATATTTGAATACTCAATCACCAGGAAGTGGAAATGTTAGTAAGGGTTAGGAGGTGTTGTCTTGTGGGAGGAGGTGTGCCCTTGTTGGAGGAGGTGTGTCATTGGGGGTGGGCTTTGAGGTTTCAAAAGCCCACGCCAGGCCCAGCTTTTCTCCCTCAGCCTCCTGTCTTTAGATCAGGATGTATAACTCTCAGCTACTTGCTCCAGCCCCATGCCTGTCTGCTTCCCACTGTCATGATCATGGGCTCACCCTCTGGAAGTACAAGCAAGTTCCCCTTTAAATTCTTTCTTTCATAAGTTTCTCTTATAAATAAGATTAGCGTGTGAGTAAAAGTAATGAGAGAAAAATAACCCCAGATGAGTCCCCTAAGCAAATGGGAAAGAGGAAGAACTATTTTCTAGGTACAAATAGGAAAATAAGATTTACACAGAGAATATAATTTTTTCTTAAAAGGTATTCAATCTCAATGAAAGAGATGGGGTAGAGGTACAATTAAAAATGGGAGAGAAGGGCTGGAGAGATGGCTCAGTGGTTAAGAGCATTGCCTGCTCTTCCAAAGGTCCTGAGTTCAATTCCCGGCAACCACATGGTGGCTCACAACCATTTGTTATGAGGTCTGGTGCCCTCTTCTGGTCTGCAGACATGCACACAGACAGAATATTGTATAATAAATAAATAAATAAATATTTTTAAAAAATGGGAGAGAAGATTAAATAAACAATGCATCAATGAAGATATATGAAGGGCTAGTAAACACATGAAAAAAATTCAACCCAAGAAGTTAGGGCAATAGAATTGGAAGTACAATGAAATACAAACACCTACAATCACAGCAGTGGAAGGCCAACAGGCTAATTACTGCAGGTGTCAAGGAGCCTGTGGAGAAACTGAAAACCCGTGCAACTGCTCATGGGACTGGAAAGGTCTTAGAAAATAATTGTGTGGTTTCTTAAAAGTTAAAAGCACCTAACCAAAGTACATCAATTACACTCTTATCTATTCGCCTAGGAGAAAGAAAAGGCTGTGTACATGGGGAAACTTAAAGGGTTGTGTTTATGGCAGCATTTCTCATGCTACCCCCAAAGCAATCAAGACTGCCTTGCTAAGTTTTTTAGTTTTGCCTACTTCCCATAAGCTAGAGTCATTTGGGAAGGAGGAACTTCAACTGAGAAAATGCCTTCCCTCCAGACTGAGCTGGTGGGGGCATTTTCTTGATTAACAACAGATATGGGAGGGCCTAGCTCACTACCACAGGTGATCCAGGGTTGTATAACAAAGAAAGCCTATCAAGCCAGGAGGAGCAATTCAGGAAGCAGCATTCCTCCACGGCTTCTGCTTCAGTTCCAACCTTGAGATCCTGCCCTGACTCCCCTCAGTGCTGGAGTGGTAATCTGAGAATTTAACTGAAAGAAGCCCACCGACCCCCCCACCCCATCTCTCTGCTTTGTCTGTGTTATTTTTTTATCACAGCAATGGAAACCTTAACTGAAACAAAGACAGATGTCAGTAAGCTGGGGAAACAAAAGGCGATGCAGCCATGAGGCAAAACACTACTTGGCAATAAGAAAGAATGAGTTACTGCTGTAGCTGCAACATGGTAACCACTACGATAAGCATCATTTAAATTAACTTCCTCTACCAAAATTCACATCACACTGTGGTGATGGCTGTTGAGAAAGGTGCTTATGTTTTTGAGAGGGATTGGTATTCTCCCTCTAGGATTGGGTTTTGGCTTTCACAGGATATCATCAGTTACCCTGAGAGTAGATTGTTTTCAGACAAGACCAGTTGTCTTGGCTACCACCCTTTGTCAGTGATATGGGGCTATGGAGGTCTTAGGTATGAAGGACACACTGATACTGCAATCCAGTTGTAATGATCAATCTTCACTGTCTACCTGTCAGGATTTATAATCACTAGGAGACACAGCTCTAGGTGTTATCTATTGATATTGTTTCCAGGGAGAGTGAACTGGTGGGGAAGACTCACCTGAAACGTGGGTGGCATCATTCTAACTTTATTTATTGAAGACAAATGCTAAAAACAGAAGTAAGCACAAGACCAGCATTTATCTGTTTCTGCTACAGAAACAACGTGACCAAATGCCTCACATTCCTACCATCATATATCTTGCCCACCCTGATGGACCGTATCTTTAATTTATGAGCCCAAATAAGTCCTTCATTCTTACGTTCATTTGTTAGATATCTGGTCACAGTCATGAGAAAAGTAACTAATATAGAAAAATGCATGCCAAACTTCTGGAATAAATCTGATCAAATAGTCAGAGCCCTAGTGGGAGGAATAGACAAGAGACTGGCATTGCAAGTTAGCAAAGCCCCAGAATTCTATAAGCAGGGTTTAATGGGCCATTCTTGTAAGAGCTTAGAAGGCCAGGGTGGCTAGAGAAATGTTGGCAGTGGCGAACAGGCTCACAAGGTTCCAGAGGGCAACAAGGACTTTGAAGAACTTGACTAGAGGATACACATGTACATTCAAGAGAAAAATCTGACTGTGTTCTTCCCTTGTATGGAAGGTCTGAGTGAGGCTAGATTCAAATGTAATGATCCAAGTTGTTTTTTAGAACAAGTTTCAAAATAACACATTCTTTAGACCATGGCATGGTTTCTGCTCACTTCTCCCCGTTAACTAGATAGGGAGAGAGACCAGACAAATAGGAAAAAATCTACAGTGTGGTGAGGGAAGGAGGGTGAGTGAGTTTAAAGGTGCAGATGAAGTGGGCACAGAGAAAGCAACTACCACTGCTAAATGGATTTGATCTATCAAGAACTCTCCACTCTTTACAAGGTACACAGAGGCCGCTGAAGTTGTGGTAGAAGAGGGGGCCAGACTCCATCTTAAGCTGTTGGCAGAACTTGATAGTATCATTTATCTGATTTTATAGAAATGCAAAATTCAAGGGTTAGATTCATGAAGACTTGAATCAAGTTTCCAAAAATCTTCTGAGGTTAGGATCCAATTCCTTGCAAGGAGCTCCCAAGACACAATTGCATTAAGCTGGGAAAGGGAAGCCTATGTTACAACTGAGATCCTAGAATGCTGGAGATGCCAAGACTGTAGGGCTTCTGTCAAGGAAGGCTGGATGTGTACAGGAGCCATATCAAGAGAGAGGCTGCAGGTTTTACAGGCAATAGTGTGTGAGAGGGATGGGTGGCCAAGCTTATTGGAGCATAGATATTGCCACCACAAGCTCCAGATGTTGGACAGCTGCTGCGTTTGTTGTTTTCCTGGTCTCAGTCTTGTTTCAGTCCCCTCTCTCTTTGCTGTCCTCCTACTCTTCCATTCTGGAATTGGAATGCTAACTCTGTGCCATTGAGTGTTAGCAATATGTAACTTAAGTTTTTATGGGTCTCACATTGAAGAAATTACCTTAAGTCTTGGGGGAGACTTTGGGCTTTTGAGCCATGTTAGGAAAGTTAAGACAGGAGATTCTTGGAGATTAATTAGATGCATTTTGCATCATGAGATGGCCAGGAGTCTTGTGTAGGTAAGGGGTGGAATATTAATGATTGCAGTGATATGAATGAGCATCAGGATGATAGGGAGTGGATTTGTGATATTTAACATTCTTTGTTAATTTGATTGAATTTATAATAACCTAGAAAATACACCAGTAGATGTTTATGAATGTTTCCAGGGAAGTTTAACTGATAGGTAAGACCCACTTTGAATCTGGGTGGCATTATCCCATGGGTTGGCATTCTTGGACTGAGTAAAATAGAAAAAGGGAAAATCAGATAGAGTACTTGGTTTGGGATTACCCTCTATATGCTGTAAATATCATTGGTTAATAAAGAAGCTGTTTTGGGCCTATATTAGAGCAGAGTAGAGCTAGGTGGGGAAAACTAAACTAAATGCTGGGAGAAAAAAGGTGGAGTCAGGGAGATGCTGTATAGCCACCTGCAAGAGAGAATAACACAAAGATTAATAGAAATGGGTTAATTTAAGATGTAAGAGATAACCAATAAGAAGCTAGAGCTAATAAGTCAAACAGTGATTTAATTAATACAGTTGTTTCTGTGTGACTATTTTGGGAGTCTGGACAGCTGGGAAACAAACATGCAGCCTCATACTATAAGTACTAATGTTCTTCTCTCTCTCTGTTTTCTGACTGAAGAAACTACACAATGAGCTGCCTCGTGCTCCTTCTGCCTGATATGTTGCTTGGGGTGATTTTCCTCAAAATCTTTCAGTATGTCCAGACTAATATAAATGAGAATATAGGAACACAAGCCCATATATCAGACTTGGTCAAGTTGCATATGAAATGTCTTGACAGGAAGCTGCTGATCAGGGTGAGGATTGTTAGAATAGGTTTTGATTGAAGTAGACCATCAGTAGTACTGAAGGATTTTGACTAGGTGGGAAGAGTTTACAGCCCCCTCCTCTGCGTGAATCAAACAGTTAAATGCAGCAGTTTATGTCTATCATGGAAAACATTACTGCCTTGGATACCCCTCCAAGGATGCCTGGAACTCTAACTGGCTTATTTTAAAACCAAAGTGTGGGTGGAGGCACTTCATGATGTGGAAAAAGCAAACAGTCGCGGACGGGTCGTGGCCATTTGCATCTTATTAACTAAGTGAGCATTCAGTGGACTCTTATCTGAAGCCTGGTTTTATTACTATGTCACCACTTAGAGAGGTGTCACCACTTAAGGGACCAGTCAAAGACATAATTCTCCCTGTCTTTCACCACTATCAGCTACGAAATTCACATATACACACACTCAATCAAATACCAACTTGGCTTGCTTGCATTACTTCAGTCCACGTACACAGAGTCCTATTTCACCAGTATTCATCTAAGGTAAAGTCATAAGTGTTCCAAAATACAACTCAATAAAACTCAGATACAAAAGAGGATGAAATATGGTCTCACCTTTCCTCATCCGTCCAGCTAATGTTCCATGCAATGTTCCCCTCTGCTCTCGGAATGAAGAATCTCCAAAGAGGTGCTATTCATATCAAAAGAAAAAACCATGATCACTCCTGCCTCTTTTCTAGAACAAGACATTATATGTAGTGCCTTCTGGACCTGGGGACACTCCTTCATGCTCCTTGAATTACAGCCAGGTTGCAGCAGGTGTCTCCACTACTAATACGAAAGCATAGCATCGCTCCCTGCTAAATCCACGGAGCAAGCCCCCTCTGGTTCCTGTTTCTCCTCTTATTTAATCTACTACCCCCTCACACACATACTGTGTTCTTAAAGGGCCCTGCTCACACAGATTTGACAAGCAAAGTCAGAGGCCAAAGTTTTTCTCATTCACCTTTGGAGGTTAAAGGAAGAGACCAGGCAGAGCCTCCCGTGCCTACCTGTCTTACTGAAACAGATCTCTGTTCACATGCTGTAAATCCTTCTGAAACAAGGTGACTGAATACAAGCATTCACTTCTTCTAGGCCACTCTGGGTGGCCTCCAGTTGGTGGAAATAGTTACTACAACTAGAATCTAATAAAAAAGAAATTCCAACTAAAACCTCTTATTAGATGTTTTTAGACAAAAGCGTTTAACGGGAGAGAACAAAGACAGTTCATATAACCCGTCAGGTGAGCTCAGGGGAGCCCTGTTTTCTGCCTACCCTGTACAACAGGCTCACCTCAAAGCCAACAAAATAATTTGGTGGGACACAATTGACCTTTCAACTAACATCAGGAAACCTAAGTTCCCCAGAACCGTGATTTTTCATGAGCTATTTCTGATTCATGCATTTAAAAAAAAAAAAAACACTAACAAAAATGTTTACCAGCTGCTTATTTTGTGCCATGTGTACAACATTCATTCTGTTTTGGTTTTGTGGTGCTGGGAACTTAAGCCACAATTCCAAGCAGGCCGAGCAAGGGCTCTACCTTTGCGCTACACTCAGCCAGCCACATTTCTTCAGCACTCATTACTCAGCCACGAGAATCTATTTCTAGCATTTGGGACGCTGATTGGTTTAGATGGAAGATCTTGCAAAGCTAAAGATAAGCGAAGCGCTTCTAATAGCCACTTTTGGAAGTTGGAGCAGAGCCAATTCTTGTTGACAGCATTGAGCATAAGGAAGGTAAAATCGAACACATGTATAGCTAGCTAACACCTCCTGTGCCGGGGCATCCTGCTTTACAAACCTAGGGTGCAGATGTTTACATTATGGCCTGCTGTATTTCTTGGGGGGAAGCAACATCTTTACTGATTGTAAGATACACCAGGCATCTAAAATGTCAAGATGGAAGAGCAGCAGTCTTCAAATTGAAAATTTACTTGAAAGTAGTAAACACTAAATACCATCACCACAGGCCTAGTGGACTCTGTACTGAAGTATGTGTGGACGTGCCTTTGATATTGTTTCTCTTGCAGAAGAAAATAAGGTCTTTTCTCTGTTTGACTTCCAACTCTCTGGATTCTAAGCCAGATTTGGCCTCTTGTTCCTACTTTAACATCTAGGGAGAAATTTCTCTCTGAAGAAATCTCATCTGGTTTGCTTTAATAACTTGAACTTCTAAGTCAGTATTTCTCAATTTATGAATTGTAGGACCCTTGTGTCAGATTCAATTCAGTCACTTGTTAAAACTGAGTGCCCTCTTGTGCACCTGGCTCAACTGAATCAGAACTCCTCGATCTGGAGCCAGGCATCTGCAACTGAGCAAGTCCTCCAGATAATTTCCAGACATATCAGGACTTAAGAACAACTGTTCAAAATGGAGAAAAACATACAATTATGATGGAAACGTCCTTCCACCCAGAAGATAAGAAATCATTGCAGATCGGCCACCAGTTTAGAAAAGCAATAATAAGATAAGGCCTAGTTCGAAGCTCACAAACCTACCTCCTCCTTCCGAACAAAAAGCAGATTTCATTCCCCAACTTTTAGAATGCTACAGGGTGGTGGCCAGTGAAATGTGGATAGAAAATAAATTGGCCGCTTCTGAGGTTGACTCCTAAATTGCCTCTGAGAACCTGTGCACTATCTATCTCTGTGTGGGTTGGAATGACGAATGGCCCATTTAGGCTTGAGTATTTGAAGACTTGGTCCCCAATTAGTTGTGCTGTTTGAGGAGATGGCACAGCCTTGCTGAGTGAAGTGTATCACCAGGGGTAGCTCTGAAAGTCCATAGCCTCCCCTCCCCTCTAGTTTACTCTCCCTGTTTTGTGTCTGCAGTGGAAGATGTGATCTCTCAGCTTCCTGCTCCTGCCGCCATGCCTCCTGCTTGCTGGCATGCCTTCCTGCAATGAGGGATTCTTATCCCAAGATAAGACAAATGTTTGTCAATGTGATTACACCTGGAATCAATGACAACCCAAACAGCTGGGCATACTTGCGAGGCTTTCTTGATTGGATCATTTGAGGTGGGAAGGAACACCCTAAATCTGGGCCACACCTTCTGGTGGCAGCCTGTATAGCTGGATTTGGGAAAATGAAGTTTTGCTTTCTACTTGCTTGTCCTCACTCTCACTAGTAAGTTCATCTATGCTGTTTCTGTGGCATTGCTTCGCTGGTATTAGAATCCACTTCTTCAGGATTCCAACAGTGGACTGAAGATCAGAAGCTGTCTAAGAATCCTCCATGAGTTCAGCACCAGATTTGAACTGCAAAGACACTCAGATTCATAGAATGAACAACTGCCAGATTCTTGGCCTTTCCACCAGGAGGCAGTCATGGTTGGACTACCCAACCTATAGCTTTTAAACAGCTCAAATAAATTACATATATACATACATATATATATAAACTATATGTGTATGTATGTATACCCTTATATAAACACACACACATACTCACAGTACATAGATACACATTTATTTGCAAGAGATGGAGATGTTATTGTGTTAGGGTTCTTGCCCTGCATGTGCAAGGCCCTGAGTTTGATCTCAGCACTGCCAGTGGGAAAAGGTTTCTTTTTACTACCTTGCTTTTCAGCTGTCAGAGCTCAGGAGATCTGGCTTCTTCTTAGTAGCATACAGGAAGCTCAAATGGAAAGAGATTTTGAATAACTGAGAAGAGAGAAAGGCTCATGGGCCAAGATCACTACCACATGAAAAGCAAGAAGATGCTCCAATATGGGCATGCATCTTGGGTACGCATCATGTCTCAGACTATTGAGGGTCTGTAATGAAATGCCTATGACTGGATCATTTAAAGCAAAAGCAAAGCAATGCTCAGGATTTTGGAGACTGTCAAGACCAATGTCAAGGCACTGGCATGTTGTTTGTCTGGTGGGGGCCTGGTCTCTGTTGTTGGTGCCTTCTGTGTGTTCTCACATGGTAGAGAGAGCAGGAAAGCTTCTCAGTTCTCTTTCAGAGAGTCGCTAAGTCCCTGAGGCGCTCCACCCACATGACTTAGTTGTGTCCTGAAGGCCCCACCTAGTAACACTATCCCATTGGGGATGAGATTCCAGCACATGCACAGTACAAGGACACAAACACCAGTCTGTAGCACTCAGATGTGCCCCTCTCTAGTGTGCTGGTCGGTGCATTTGTCCCCACTTAGGTCTCACTTGAGAGATGCACTTGCTCCAGAGACTTCCATGGTAAACCCGGAAAATTATTTATCTTAAAGACAACCTGACAGAGAATGAAAGGAAAGGTGTTTTTTGTCCTCCAGGGAAAAATCGAGAATGATCTTTAAAACCCTCACGCAGCTTGGGTGTCATAGAAAATAGAATGTGTTCTGCAAAGGAAGAGAGAAAGTAAAAGGAAGAGGAAGTATAACATAAATGCCTCCAATGGGAGAAAGGCTAGGAGAAAATCTGTGGAGAGAAAGGGTGTTCCCTTTGCAGGAGCTAACCTGGGAGGCACAGTCTTATGCTGGTCCTTATTTCTCCGCTAATGATACAGCCTCATTCAGACAGAGTGGTGCCAACGATGTAAGGACACAAAAGTTGAATATTTAGAACACCCTCTTGGATAAGGAAGACATACATATATGCAGAAAAAATTCGGAGTACCTGGGAGGGCAATACAGCTCTGGGTACATTTGGAAATGGTTCAGACACTGGAGGAGGCCAGGACGGTGTTCGGGCAGTGTGACAGAGCTCTGGGAAGCTATGGCAATCATGTTCACCCTTTCTATATGGTGGTCTTCTCACTGTCCTAGGTGAAAGAATACTGGAACCAGCGTCACTATCAAATGCAGACCAAACAGAAAACTTGGAGGTTTGTGGCACAAAGGCTTCTTGGCTTTCGAATATTGCAGCCACGCGACTGCTCTATTGAAGCCAAATGGTCCAATGCTGACTACTGTTCAGAGTTCCTAGAGCAGCAGAGTTCCTAGAGCCTCTGGTAGCAGTCAAGGCCTGGGAACAAGGATTCCTTGGGAAAGGCCCCAGTCGTCAAACTCTGCCAAGATGAGCAAAAGATGGAAAGCATTCGTTTCTTTCTCTTTATTTCCACATCATTTGTCCATTTCCCCAACACCATGCACTGAATAAGCTACCTTTTAACTACTGATTCAGAATGCCAACTTCCTGATGGCACACAGCCTAATGTGTTCCTGGATCTATTACTGGGCTTTGTACTCGGCTCCTTTTAATTCTCTATGAAGTACAGAGTTTGAAACATATCTTTCAAATCAAACTAATTAATTACACTATTCAGATCTTCAACCTCCTTATTTTTTTCACTATTCATCTGTCAAAGGTTTAAGGAGGTATAATGGGTTTCTAAGCACATTCTAATTCTGTCAATTTCTCTATGAATATCAAATATTTTGCTTTTACAGATTTTGATGCAACATTCTTCTCCAGATAAAAGTTTGTGTCAGTTAATACTCCCTGTAAATTGTAAGTTTTAGCAAAACAAAATGAGGCTTTCAGTTTTGAAAATGATAGAGAGAAGGTAACTTGGTTTCTGTCTCGTCTCAGACTGATTTCCTAACTCCAGAGGGAAACTAGAATCTGAATTCTACCTGTGATCTGATTAGAAGACTTTCACAGCCTCAACAGCAGTCAGCGGTGAGAGAGGCAAACATATGAATATTAAATGTCTTAGTGATGGGGAAAAGCTTAAACTCATTAACAGCAGAGGAGAAAGTATCCAGAGTGGACCCTGGGTTCAGCTGAGGGAGCTCCAGAAAGTTAGCAATCAATGAAGATAGCATAACGCACACAAAAACCGGATCCAGCTTTCTGCATTGCCTTCACTCTCTGAGACAACCAGGAAATTACTGGCAATATAAAAAGAGATGAAACACTTTAAAATATTGAACCAGAGTGCCTTGAAACTGACACTAAAGGTTGAGTAAGGTCAACATGAGATGCAGGACTCAAATCAGAGGAGTTAACTAAAAGAGTACATGCCAAGTAATGGCAACAGTGACTTACTTCATAGCTCTGGGTGGAAAGCTGAAGAAAAATGGGTGTCCGTCCACCTCCTCTCGCCACCCCCTTAGAAAAACCTACCAGCACTGACAATTGAGTACAGAGGAAAAGCTACCTGGCTATGCATTCTTCATATAGTGAAGTCCCAAGTTTGATGCTTCCAACTCTAAAAGAGGAATAGATCATGTGAACTTAGAGCCAGTGCTTCGTCTCTGAAGAAACCTGTGCTGGCTAGCTTGATGCCAATTTGAAATAAGCTATAGTCATCTGAGAGAAGGGAACCACAATTGAGAAAAATGCCTCCATAAGATTGGGCTTTAGGCAAGCCTATAGAACATTTTCGTAGTTGATGGTTGATGTGGGAGGGTCCAGTTCATTGTAGCTGGTACCACTCTGAGCTGATAGTCCTGGGTTCTATAAGAAGCAGGCTGATTTCAATACTGTAGCTCTGTAATAGAGTTTGAAGTTAGGGATGGTAATGCCTCCAGACAATCCTTTATTGTATAAGATTGTTTTGGCTATCCTGGGTTTTTTGTTTTTCCATATAAAGTTGATTATTGTCTTCTCCAGATCTGTGAAGAATTTTGATGGGATTTTGATGGGGATTGCATTGAATCTATAGATTGCTTTTGGTAGAATTGCCATTTTTACTATGTTGATCCTCCCAATCCAAGAGCAAGGGAGGTCCTTCCATTTTCTGGTGTCCTCTTCAATTTCTTTCTTCAAAGACTTAGAGTTCTTGTCAAATAGATCTTTCACTTCCTTGAATCTCAAGGTCCAAATCAGGAGCAGAAGGAGAGGGAGCACGAGCAAGGAACACAGGACAGCGAGGGGTGCACCCACACACTGAGACAATGGGGATGTTCTATCGGGAACTCACCAAGGCCAGCTGGCCTGGGTCTGAAAAAGCATGGGATAAAACCAGACTAGCTGAACATAGCGGACAATGAGGACTACTGAGAACTCAAGAACAATGGCAGTGGGTTTTTGATCCTACTGCACGTACTGGCTTTGGGGGAGCCTAGGCAGTTTGGATGCTCACCTTACTAGACCTGGATAGAGGTGGGCGGTCCTTGGGCTTCCCACAGGTCAGTGAACCCTGATTGCTCTTCGAGCTGAGAGGGAGGGGGACTTGATCGGGGGAGGGGGAGGGAAATGGGAGGCGGTGGCAGGGAGGAGGCAGAAATCCTTAATAAATAAATAAATTTAAAAAAAAAAGAAGCAGGCTGAGCAAGCCATGAGGATTAGGCCAGTAAGCAGCATCCCTCCGTGGTCTCTGAATCAGCTCCAGATTTCTGCTTTGTTTGAGTTCCTGTCTTGAATTCCTTCTGTGGACTGTAACTTGGGGTATGTAAGCCAAAATGAAGCCTTTCTTCCCCAGCTTGCTCCCTATCTGAAGAATAAAAGCAAAGAAAAAATGGACAAAATGCAGAGGGCAAGATAAACTTTAAAGAAAAAGATAATTAATATCCTCAGAGATAATAAAACATCGGGGAAACAAACATAAGATGCTGTTTGTAAGATGGGGGACTGAAAGGGAACAGGAAACAGATTTGAAAATTAAAAACTAAATTACCATAATTTAAAGTGCAACAGAGTTGGAAAATCTTTGAGAAATTATAGCAAAATAATAAAGAAATGGATGAGGGTAGACTCCATCTGTTAAGTTCATCTTTGTTACAGAAAACTCAAATTAAGGGAGTGTAGGAGAACACAGAGATATATAAATTCAATTTAATTGAATGATACAAGGTTCCATATGAGCTATGAACCCAGTGCCCAGAAAATTAGTAAGATGGGCACATCAATGCACATACTAGTAAGGCTGTGGTTCAGGAGGTCGGATCTTGAAGTGGGTCGCTTTATGTATCCATTTGTCTGGTCTACATGATGTCCACATAGCCAGTGCAACATTCTTTATTACCTATGTGGTAAAGATTCAGTCCCAGCTTGGTGCTACTAGAAAGAGAGAGACCCTCTAAGAAGTGTGCTAAGGGTCTGTGTCTTTGAATCATTCGGGGATGTGCTTCCCGGATGATTATGGGACTGTCTTTCTTCTCCTGGGCTTTGTTTATGTCCTGGCCATGAGAACAGCCTCATCCACATGCTCCCTGCTGTCATGTGGTGCCTTGCCACAGACCTGAAAGCAGAAGAGGCAACAACCATGTTCTGAATTCTCTGAAACTGGGAGTCAATCATTGCTAATCAATACTAATGAGGAAAGCCCTTCCACCAGTGGGGGCCATCCTCCAATTTGCTGAGACTCAACAGAACGAAAACATTGAGGACTTGAGGTCTTTTCTTTGGGCTGAGATGTCCATCTTTTCCTGTCCTCAGATACCAATGCTCCTGGATCTCCAGCTCCCAGACCATCAGGGGCTTCTTGGCCAGCAGGCTCTCATGTAAATCTTCACTTTGGTGTGTATTTGTTTACATGTCCTGGTGGATCTAGTTTTCAGCAGAACTCCTACCAATACAGATGCTAAAATCATACACGGCATGGTGACAGGAAGGCTGCCAATAATGTGTAGTAAGATTAAGACTAGAATTAGGAAGGAGAGGAAATAAAAGGCAACAGGCCAGTGCTGGGAAAGAAACCTTCCAAATACCTTTTTTTTCTTTCTAGAAAAAAAAGAAAGAAACTGAAGGATGTGCTCTAAACTAACTTGAGTTGTGCACACGTACAGAGAGAGAGAGAGAGAGAGAGAGAGAGAGAGAGAGAGAGAGAGAGAGAGAGAGAGAGAGAAACAGAGGCTGAATAGTAATGTGAAGGCCCTGCCTGTGGCAGCCCCAGGGAGCATGGGTATCATGCTCCTCCTGAAAAGGGTTGGAAATAATAGAATATTTGACATATTTTCATGCACAGGTCTTACATTGAGAGATCTCATGTAGCTGTTGCTATTTGTGGACAAAGTTACCCACCAGCTCAAGAAAGAATCAAACAACTTGAGGCAAGCACGAAGCAATGAGGTGGGCACTGAGCATAACAAAGGTGTGCACAGAAGAAACTGTTCCTGATGTGTTCCGTGGCCACTCTCCACACAATTATGAACAATAAAATATCAGCGACAGGCACTATGGATTAGTTTTTCCAATTTCTGCATTTCTTCCTTCTTTATTATTAAAACCTTAATTTTATTCAGGCAGCACAGATCTGTTTGAAAATATATGTGCTGCTATATTGCCTGCCAGTTAGGGGTGACCCTATGACACAGTGCCTACTAATGAGACTCACACTGAGGGCTTCTGGGAAAATTGTGCTTTATTTTGTCCTTATTACACCTCTTCTGCCTTTTTGACTCTTCAAGATACAGGAATACAGTGTCAGATGTATGCAACCCCTAACATATGTTCACAAGAAGGCCAACACAGGGGAAACGAAAAGTCAAGATGAGCCTACTTGACCTTACACTGTTCTGCGGTTTGTAGTCTGGCTCCTACAATCCTTCCTCCCCTTCTTCCAGAGGATTTACCGAGTTCTGCCTAATGGTGGGCTGTGTGGGTCACTGTACCTGTTACCATCATTTGCTGGACAGAGCCTCTCTGATGGTGATTACGCCAGGCTCCCTCCTGTCTACGAGTATAGCAGAATATCACTAGGAATCATTTCATATCTATCTATCTATCTATCTATCTATCTATCTATCTATCTATCTATCTATCTATCTATCTATCATCTATCTATCTATCTACCTA
>NC_022014.1:32129403-32153141 GCF_000317375.1 Microtus ochrogaster
ATATCTATCTATCTATCTATCTATCTATCTATCTATCTATCTATCTATCTATCTATCTATCTATCATCTATCTATCTATCTACCTACCTACCTATCTATTTCCAGTCGTGTTTGGTTCTATCCTAGGTCTGTGGGTAATCTGACCTCTGCTACCTGCTCCTCCAGGCAGTATAAGGGTGGGTTCCCTCTTGTGTCATGGTTCAGCTTGAGAACTGACCCAGTCATTGGTTGACCACACCACAATTTCTGGGCTACCTTTACCCCAGCACATCTTACAGGCAAAGCAAATTGTAGTTGAAGGTTTTGTGGCTGGGTTGGTGGCCCAGTCCTCTGCTGGAAGTCTCACTTGGCTGTAGAATATGACCCGTGTATGCTTCATATCCTGCATTACTAGGAGTCTTAGCTAGCCTCACCCTAATAGATTCCTGGGGTTTCCATTGCACTGGGTTTCTACCTTGCTCCTGAATAGTCCCCGCCCCATTCCATCTGTCTCTCCCAGTACTCTCTTCCTCCAGCCCCCCCCACCTGATCCCTCCTGTTCCCATCCCCAGCTGCCCCTACTCCACCTTCAATATCTATCCAATTTCTCCTTTCCTTGGAGATTCGTGCATCCCCTTAAACCCTCCTTGTTACTTAAGCTCTCTGGGTCTGTGCATTGTTACTTGATTATCTTTTACTTTATAGTTAATATCACTTATCAGTTAAGAAACAGACTTTTGACTCAGACAGAGTCTTTAAGTTCAGATTTATACATTGTGTTTTCTTAATATAGCTCCATAATTCTACAATTTTCCTCTGACCATTTCAGCTACTTTTATCTTAATCTTTTTGTGTTGGGTCTGTACACTGCAGATAGAACACATGCAGGTTTAGGGTTTGACCTAATCTGAAATTCTGTCTTTCCTCGAGGAACCATGATGTGTTTGCTTTACTGATAAGAACATTATGTTTGATCTTTCTTCTGTTATCTTGTTATGCTTTTATATCTTTTTTATATTTTCTTTGCTTTTGGATTTTTGATAAATGCATTTCGAAAGGCATGCTGTCTTTAAGTCCTACTGATTTTTATCACTAATTTTCTTTGAAAATGCCTTTTAGAAGGAATTTCTTGAAATATATCCCATTAATTATCAGACTCAGAACTGAAACATAAATCCAGCTTACACATTTACAACAAAGCATGCTTATGTTGTCTGTCTCCCTTTCTCTCTGTGCTTTACTCTTCTGTTAGGATCTATATGTCTCCTCTTTTTACAAGTTACATTATACATACTTTTATTAATTCTTTGAGAATTTCATACTTGGTATTCTGACCAGTCACCACTTCCCCTGTTCCTCTTGGGTCCACCCTCTATTCTATACCCACACAACTTTATGTCCTGATTTTTAAAAACCTCATTGAGTCCAGTTAGTGCTGAGTCTATGCTTAGGTATGTTGCTGTTGCTGGAACGTGTTGAACTTACCAGAGCCCACACTCTTTGAACTAACTCTTTTCCTGTGACTATCAATTACTAGTAGGTCCTCGACTATGGGTAGACCTTCATGCCCATGCCCCCTCTATGCAGGGATTTTTCTTTCACTTGAGTTTGCATGGGTCTTATGACAATCTCTGTGAGTTCACTATAGCTTACAACTTACTTTTGAGATTTTTACACTTTTTCAATTTATTTATCTAGTTCTTTTTTTCCAACAAGGATTGGCACCTGGTTCACCCCACAAATACCAAAACTATGATGTTCAAGTGTTGTAGAAACTATTGTAATAGTCCCGCAAAACCTAAATATATGATCTTGTATATTTGAAATTATGTCTAGGTTACTCAAGGCATATAATAAAATCAGCCAATCAATCAACCAATCAATAACTTGCATTTTGCTGACAATATAGCACTACTTGCTGAAAGTTAAAATGAGCTGCGGACTAGGGAGAATAAAGTGATGGAAGTAAGTGAAAACCTTGGTGATGTAGGAGGGTCTTCTATCTATCTATCTGTTGTTTCATTGGTTGATAAAGAAACTGCCTTGGCCTTTTGATAGGGCAGAATTTAGATAGGTGGAGTAGACCGAACAGAATGCTGGGAGAAAGAAGCAGAGGCAGGCAGAAGCCATGCTTCTCCTACCCAAATGGACGGTGGTTAAGACTCATGCCGGTAAGCCACAGTCAAGTGGTGATACACATTAATAGAAATGGGTTAATCAAGATGTGAGAGTTAGTCCAGTAAGAGGCCGGAACTAATGGGCCAGGCAGTATTTAAATGAATACAGTTTCTGTGTAATTATTTTGGATAAAGCTAGCTGCAAGCCGGGCAGCAGAAAGCAGCCTGCCACTCTCACTACTACACCTTGGTGTAAAAGTAAACATCGAGAAGACTGAGAAACAACACTTGGGGAGGGCACACAGGCTTTTAACTTGTAGTAAGAATCAGAACCTCAAGCAAACAGTCAACTTTGCCGACCTGGAGGAAACCTCAGTTCAAGGGAGGAAACTATTTCAAACGTCAAGAGATGGATAGGGATAGAGAGGGCTGCATTCCAGGAACTAGGGAAGGTTTGGTCAGCAAGAGACATAACAACAACAAAATGACAAGTATAAGAGACACTTGTCTTGAGCTGTCTTCTTTACAACTCTGAAACCTGCTCCTCGGAACAACTGAATGTGTTTGAGATGGCATGTCTCTAGGTGCCACACAAAGAGATAGGCTGCGCAATGATGACATTAAGAAACATCTCCATCTACAAAAGGAAGTAAACTACAGTATACAGTCATGGCACTTGAGATACTTTGGCCATGTTATGAGAATGAATGATGGCAGACGCCCAAAGATAGCACTGCTTAGAGGAGTGCACAGAATAAGGCAAAGAGTAAGGCCCCAAAATGCTGGATAGACAACATAAAGGAAGATTATAGAACCCTAGGTATGACAATAATACAAGCATCTAATACTGCCCAGGATAGGAACAACTGGAGAATCACCATAAACGGGGTGCCCATGCATGCTTACGCATTGCTGGGGCATAAATGATGATGAATAAAAATGATGATACTTGAAATCGTATTTAGATTACTCAAGGTATAAAATAAAGTTCAGTTGCTATGTAAAATAGTTATGTTGCGTTTAGAGATCATTGGGGATGGGAAGATCTGTTCACACTCAATATAAACGCAGTTTTTCTTCAAGTATTTTCAACCTGCGGGTGGCTGATTTTACAGATGCTGAATCTGTGGCTATGGTGACTGTACTTGTGTCCATGTAACCAAGATTGCTCCATAGCTGTCCTAAATGGCAGTATGGTGTTTCTCTGTGTATCCTAGAGAGAACTGCTGGCCTGCCTGCCTTGCAGGCATCTGAAGCCTATTGGGAAAGCCCTGTGGTCCCAGAAGGAGATGGGCAGGGGAATGTCCAGGGAAGGTGTAATAGGGTAGGTACTAGAGCCATACCAACCTGCAATGGTTTCTGAAGAAGATACCCTGGTGGTGGTGATGGTTGAGCATTGTGATGATTACTTTGTCCAAAGAGCGGGAACAGCATTCTAGGCACAGAGAAAAATGTGTAAAGACAGAGTAAGGGGAAATATAAACAGCTCAGGAACCTGTTGCAGGAACTTGGCTCCTGGTATGAAAACAAACGGGGGCAGAGGATGAAGTGACCATTCCACGATGTTAGGAATGTCCTTGAAAGTCAGTCTGAAGAAAGTCCCCACTGAAATGAGGACATGAATGTGAGTGGGTGAGGGCTAAGAATGAGGATGAAAACACGGCAAACTCTGAACAGGGCATTTATAATAAAAACAACCAAAGGGGAGAGAGAACGAGGAAGAGGAGAACAAGCAGGTTGGAGACCTCAGGGCTATTTCCTGGGACAGATGGGAGACTCTCTTCATGAGCTACTCCAAGCTCAGCCACTCTGCTTCTCACTGAAAATGAAGTTCCCCTAGAGATGATACTGTGAAAAAGTAGGTCTGAGGTCTTATTGGTCACAGCCGGATGGGCTTGTGAGAAGCAGTTGATTGGCAGAGAACATGAGAAGATAGAGGTGCTTTCAAAGCCAAGCGAACGAGGCCCATCAGGTAAACTCTGCTTTCCCCACCTCAAACCGCAAACTCTCACCTGGCCCTTAGAAAATCATAAAGTCATTCTTTCTTACTTTTTTCTTTTCCTTTTTTAATTTAATTAATTAATTAATTAATTTATTTTTGAGTCATGGTTTCTCTGTCTAACAGCCCTACTGTCCTGGAACTGGAAACATGCTTTATAAACCAGGTTGTCTTCAAACTCACAGAAACTCACCTGGCTCTGCCTCCCAAATGCTGAAATTAAAGGCATGCACCACCACCATGCACCACATCATCTGCCAAGTGTTCATTTTGTTAAGTGGAACTCATTTGTAATGGTTGGATACTGGATAAGCAATGGTTCCTTAGCTCATGTCTGAGCTGTGCAGACCAGAGAGAGATGTTCAGTAGGGAAGATGAGGCTGAGTGGTTGGCAGCCAGGAAGAAGTGAACTTAATGTGGCTTGGTTTCCCTGCATCAGCCTTATCATCATCCCATGGCATTGGATACTCTATTTCATTGTGGAATAATCTTTTTGTACCCTGTAAAGATGTGTTACTCCGATATGTTTTTTAAAAAGTAGCATGACCAATAGCTAGGCAGGATTTTAGGGTAGAGACAGACTGACTGGGAAGAAGAAGGGAGAGTTACCAACTGGACCCAAGGGGAGCAGGAAAACAGCATGGGCAGTACAGAGTAAAGTGGAATAAGGTCACGAGGCAGAAAGTAAACTAATAGAAGTTATAAGAACTAGTTAGGAAAAAGTCTAAGCTATCAGCTGAGCTCTCATTATTAATAAGAAGTCTCCATGTGGTTATTTGGGAGTTGGCAGGTGGGGCAGAAAAAAATCTGAACACACCGTTTCTTTTCATCCTTTTTTTCTTTTTGAATTTAACTTCTGGAAGTTTCGAGTGACATTTTCTCAAGTTCATTCATTCTTTTCTCCTCTTTTGAGTTCCTAATGACTATTAATGATGCTTTTTAGTCCTGGCTTTACTTTTGATTTTCTGCAGTTTCCATCTCTCTCTTTTATGACCCATCTGTTTTTGCATTCTGTCTGCTTCTTCATTAGAGCCCTTAGTGTGTTAATCACAGTTGTTTTAAATCCCCAGTCTAATTCCAATATCTCTGCCATATTTGATACTGTGGCTTGCTCTTTCTCTTTAAATAGTCTCTTTGTTTTCCAACTGAAGTACTAGGGATTAAACTTGGGACATTATACATGCTAGGCAAATATCCTACTCCTGAGCTACGGCCCTAGGCCCTTAGTCTTGTCGATTATTATTATTATTATTATTATTATTATTATTAATCAGACAAGGTGCCATGGGTAGAAGGAGCCTGATGCTAACCCCCATTGAGCATGGCTTGCTCTAGAAAGGGGTGCTCTCCATCTGCCTACTCACCCTTTCACCTGGGGGACAGCAGCTTTCTGATGATCTAAGAAGAGTTGTTGGTTTCTAGTTTGGTCAGCTTTTTCTTGTGGTGTGGGTGGGTGAGCTGACTTCAAAGCTCCTAACATGCCACACTAAAAAGCTAAATCAGGCTTTTATTTAAAGTTTCACTCCCAGGAGTTTATCAAGTTTCTTTGGGTTTTACGATTTTAGAATGAAAGCTTTTGATCATTCTTTTTTATTGCTTCCAATCATGGCAAGCAGAAACTAGACTCTTGTGTTCATGAGAGTGTTTGACGAGAGTTAATTCTGCTTTCTCAGACTTACAGAAGTTACAGGACTCTCCCTCCTGTTTTACAAATAGAAGTGTCTAAATTCAGGAAGGTAAAGCGACTTTCTCAAGATCACACAGCCAATGACAGACCCAGAGCCCGAGTACAAGACTTATGAGTTCGTTCAGTTTTCCTCTAAAGGCCTTTGTGTGTCCCTGGTCTATGCGCCCCAGGACCATGACGTCCTCTGACCTTCATTCATAGATGGCATGGTCTCCACAGCAAATAATTTGGAAGAAGGATGGAGAGATCCTCGTTGGGAGTCATGATGCTGGGTAGAAATGCCAAGGCAATTCGGAGCCAGGATGAAGCATCCTGACTGCGGTAGGATGTATTTTTCTAGGAAAGGAGTTGAGGGCTGTTGGAATGTGAGTGGTCTTCCTTACTCCCTGGAGTTCTTTCAACACCCTGTCCATATCCAGCATTGTCTGCACACTAATGCCCTCTAGTGGTTTGAAGAAAGTTTTTTTCCTCCAACCTTGACTCTATAAGAAACTTCCAAGATGGAATCCCACCAGGGAAGTGGGAATTGTCTACTCTGCATCCTGTCCTCCTGACTCAGAAGCTTGTCTAACCAGGCCCCCTTTATTTCCTGCAGACACACCCTTTAGCTTCTTTTTCTGCAATCCAGAAGACAAGTGCAGCAGAGCTTTGCCCATCTGGAGGAGCATATGCACCTAGGCCTGCGCCTGGGAAGAGAGCAGCATGCAGGGACAGGCCACACTGGGACATGCAGGCACAACTACACACACTTCAGAGGGCGATGGTTCCGGTGGACCCAAAGGGTATATTAATAAAGTTTGGGACTTCCTTTTGATAGACACTATATGAAAGTACAAATATAAGATGAGGTGCAGAGCCTTGGAAAGGGCAGCCCTCACCAGTTTCAGAGTGAATAATCTTCCCACATACTCGTCTGCCCATGCACACACGCACACAGACGAGATGGTGGTAGAGGTTGGGCCTTATTTTAATTTTTGATGTTACTCCTGCAATTCTATACCTAATGGGAGTGAAGTCCCCTCAGAAAGCCACATACCTCTTCCTATAATGTTACTGTTGCTCAGAATATGTGGACTTGATTCTTGGAATTGACTTAAGTTCCTACAGAGTATTCCTTGAAATACCACTAATAGTGGCAACTTTTATCAGTTAGGTGCAGATCCTTAATGAAATAATTTTATGTAGTTGGGATCACTACAACATGAGGAACTAAAGGGTTGCAGCATTAGGGAGATTGAGAATCACTGGGCTTTGCAGTCCTCCAGTAAGGACAATTGATCTGGGTTCTACTGATGAGCTTGGAAAACAGAGCATCTGGAGGCCAGGCTGTCTACTTTCAAGTCACAACCAAGGGTATCAGGGACATCCGGAAGGATTCATTCCCAGCAGGGCTGTCTTGGGTGACCAGTCTCTCCGTAGACACCCCAAGACTTCCAAAACAATTATAAATTACAAGGAAGTCTGAGATGTTTCCACCAAAGCTCCTCTCCCTCTGTCCTCGATTCAAAGTCAAGGTCAAACTTAGTCCTTGTCTGGTAGTTCTCCCAGCTTATTTGGTTTCTTCCTTTTTTTTTTTTTTCTTTCCTAGGTATTTTCCCAAAAAGCTCCTATGCATTTAGTCTTACCTTGGTTTTTGCTTCTTGCAGAATCTGGTTCAGTTTCTGTAATGGGCATTTTCAAGACTGTCATAACTTTTGCTTGCTCCACTCTTCACGTACATATAATAGAGTTAGGTTCCCTTTCTTTACTCTTCAGTGTTGATATTTTCAGGCCTCAATTTTAATTCAATTCCTTCTGCTTCATGTTTGGGTTGGGGGGCAGAAAAGTTCTGGTTGCTTCTTCCATGGAACCACTAGGAAATTCAAGTTCCACAATAGCCCTGTCTATAAACTGCCCTGGAGCAACCCATCCACCACCTTTGAAACCTGGGCCCGGTTTGCAATCTTCCAAGCCATCTTGGATCTGGCTTGAGTTCTTCAAACGATGCACGTCCCATATTCAGTGAGAGTGGGCCATCATAACAGCTGAGGCAAAGCCCAAGAAGCCATCTGGCTGTCTTGGGAAGATGGCCGCAGTAATAATTAAAGATTATTAGTTGTTCAAGACTGGACCTGGTGACCATCCTCCTCACTCTCAGCTGCTGTTACCAACATGCTTTCACAGCAGAGGCTCACATTTCTGGAGGAAATCATGGGGCCTGTTGATGGCAAACTCAGCTCTTAATGAAGGCCTTCTTTGGCTTCTGCTTCATGGAGTGCCCATCTGATCTTTGAGAGGTGAGGAAGGAGCAAAAAGTGGGGAAAGAAGAAGAGTGAGCATGCTGTGGCCTCTCTTGTTCTTACACGGACACAAACCCCATCACAGGATTTGTGTCCGGCTCCTTTTCATTGGCTCATCTCACCTGAATTCTCTACCACAGGTATCACTTCCTCATAGCAACACTCTGAGAGTTGGGCCCCACAGATAAACTCTGGGATACTGATCTTCTGTCTGTGCTCACTACTTATGTCCAGGACGAAGCAGAAAATTCCTCTCTTCGTACCATGGCAAAATACCTGGAAGATACAAGAGAGGGAGGAGTCAGGCCATGTCGTAGGAAGCATGGCAGAGTAGAATAGTTCATATACTGACAGCCAGGAGGGAGACAGCATCAACAACAAGGCAAGGCATGACCCCTCGGAGATGCACCCAGTGACCTCCCTGCTCCAAACAGGCAAGAAGTCCCAGTACCTCTTGATGACCTATTTAGACTTTTATCCACCAGAAGATCAAACCATCCACTGAGTCAAAGCCCTCACAGCCTCCTCACAGGGTAAGCAGAGGTGCGCTCTGGGAGCTGAAGATCAGAGATAAACATTGCAAATACCTGCCTTCTCACCAGATGGGATCATTGGCTCTGCTGTCACCTCTCTTCCTTCAGACTCTGAGCATGATGACACTCGGAAAATCTAGCACTACCTACCTACTCCCCACACACTGCTGTAACATAAAAGAAGCCCGAGAGGGAGAGGAGGTGGCATTTTGGAGGAATGTCATGTTCACAAAAAGCAGATCTTCCTTTTCTCCCCACCATGGAGGAGGGAAGTGCCAAGAGATTTAACTCTGGAGTGAGCAGCACCTGCCAATCAGGAAGCTGCTTCAGTCCCCTGGGACCCTACCTGGTCAATAGGACCCCAAGGCAAGATGTGGTGGACAGACAGCTCACATAGGTCCTAAGGAATGAATGCAGGGGAATGCAGAGTGAGTTACCCCTGTGAGAAACACTAGTAAACACCCACCATGAACTAACCAGCATTCTAGCTGGGCATAGTAGTATATGCCTTTAATCTCAGCACTCGGGAAACTGAAAACAAAACAAAACAAAACAAAACAAAACAGGATGACTTTGTGTTTCTGTTCCAGTGAGTTGATGTCTTTTAAATCACCTATGTATAGTTTTCTTTAAGTGCAAAACCATTTCAAAGCGACCGATTAAGCGTTGCTTTTATTTGATACCCCCCGTACACAATTATTCACTTTCCCAGTGTTAGTGGAGGCTTGTTTAGACTCTGTCCATCACTTCCACCCTCTACTCTTGCTCACGTTGTTCTCTCCACCTGGAGTGTTGGTCCTCCCACGCCTTATCCAGGCTCTCAGTTTAAAAGCTTACATTAGTAGGGAAACACAACTATCCTTTCCCTTCTGACTCTGGGGAAGAGCATGGCCCTTGGCTAAGAATTTAATCTAGCGCTTTCAAGAAGTAATTACAAAGCCTCTGTTAGGTCTTTGTGTAGTCAGGAGAGCAGTTCTTAAGAGGCCTAAAGCTGGAAAATGGGCCTATTTCTTATTTCAACAGACCCTAGGGGTCTCTGCCAGAAAGGCTGAGGGCTCTTGCATTGTTCAAAGACACATTATATGCAGTGTTAATTACACACAGATGGGCCCATTAAGGAAATACTTCTCTTCTACTTTATGAATTTAGAATGTAATATCTTTGATAATTAATATTGGTCCTTGGGAGGTATGTGTGCGTGCACGCACATGTGTGTGTGCATGCGTGTGTGTGTGTGTGTGTTCATAACAAATTTTACAGCTCTCCAGTGAGCAATCAAAACACTGTGAGGATTGGAAATAATACCTTGCAGTGTGGCGATCTTGAGGAGAGCATCCTCCTAAACCCCAGAGGCTTAGTGGGACATGAGATAGTAACCTTACAGTTGCCCTCCCTGGGATGGCATCATAAATAACTGGGGGCTGGGAGGGCAGGAGGTGCTGACTGGACTGAGCTCAGCCACTGTGTAGGAGGACAGCACGGCCTTCTGTAATGAATGAAGAGTCCCAGGAGGGAAGGTACAAGGGAATGCTTCTCACTGAGGAGTGAATCTGAAATCAGCAGAGGGCTAGGGACTAACCAGAGCCTTGAGGACATTACCCTAAACTCCATATTGTGTATGCTTCCCCTGGGGCTACAGCAAAGTCCTGCCAATTATAGAGGTTTAAATATCTGTCCCCTTGCTTACAGTCCTACTGAAGCGTTAAGTTAGAAACAAGGGAACTAGGTAACTGGATAGATAAGAGGATGACTGGCTGGATGACAGTAGGTGTGGTGGTTTCACTCAGAAATGTCCCCCATAGTCTTGGGAAATTGAATGCTGGGTCCTTAGTTAGGTACTGTTTGGACACGCTTGGGAGGAACGGTCTTTCTGGAGGAAGTGTGTCACTGAAGGTGAACTTTGAGAGTTTAAAGACCCAGCTGTTGTTGGTGGTTGCTTGAACAACAAGCAGGAAGCAGAGAGTGAATTGGGAAGGGAAAAAGGCTGGGTGTTGTCCGGGGCTGCTCTTTCGTTCCTGGCTGCACAGACCTGAAATAACTACACAGAAACCGTATTAATTACAATACTGCTTTGCCAAGCACTTTCCTTCTGTATATGTGTTGCTTTTATTGGTTAATGAATAAAGCTGTTTTCGGCCAGTGGCTTAGCAGAGTAGAGCTAGGTGGGAAAACTAAACAGAATGCTGGGAGGAAGAAGGCAGAGACAAAGAGAAGCCATGTAGCCGCTGGAGGAGACAGACGCTAGAACTTTGCTCAGTAAGCCACTGCCCCAGGGCAATACACAGATTAATAGAAATGGGTTAATTTAAGATATAAGAGCCAACTAGAAAGATGCCTATGCTATTGGCCAAACAATATTGCAAATAATATAGCTTCGTGTGATTATTTCAGGTCTGGGCAGCTGGGAACTAACGAGCAGCCCCCGACAACACCCAGCCTTTCGCCATTCCCGATTCACTCTCTGCTTCCTGCTTGTTCAGATGTGAGGTCTCAGCTTGCTGCTCCAACCACCATGCTTGTTTGCTGCCATGCTTCCCCTTGGAGAGATGATAGATAGACAGACAGATTGATAGATGACTAATAAGCAGGTAGATAGATAGACATATAGGTAGCTAGAAAGACCAAAGAGATAAAGAAGAATATATGTAAGGAAGAGAAGTTGGATCCGTCTAGTTTGTGCTTTTGTGGGTGGTCCATGCAGGAGAAAACACCTCCTGGATAGAAACCGCCTTACAGAAAATGGTCAGAGGCTGGAGCTGGAGCTATGGGAAGGACGGTGGTGGGGTGGGGAGTCCTGGGAGGTGTGTGAACTACACCCTCCTCATCCTGCACATGTGAGAATAAGGTGACCTTTAGAAATGGAACGAGGCTGGTGTGTGGGTTACTCTGCTCAATCCCTGAGGCCATTTTCTTAAATGTCACATCCTTTACTAAGTTTTCCAGGAGCTTGTTGACACCAGGAAGAAACCTCCCCACACGCTGTTGAAAGTCCAGAGCCCTTGATTTGCGGCTCCCTTCTGGAACCTTGCAACTTATGTTCAAAATGAGTTAGTTTCGACAGATACCATTATTGCCTCCACATCCCTCCACCCCACCCCTGTCTGCCTTCACTCTTCCTCGTCTGGCCTTCTTGCAAGAGGATATTGAGCTCCTGGAGAACCCAGACTTCCTGGTTTCTTCTACAGGAGGAGGGGGTCACAGAAATAGGACACCCAATCCTTCAGTTCCCTCTCTGAGAAGCAACAAAAGGTCACAGCACTCAAGTCACTGATGCGGAGATCCTATCTCCTCCCAAATCCTACCATCCCTTTGTGCCTTAAATCTAAAGGGTTTGTGGCCAGCCCAGGGAACTGCACTAACCCATGAACTTCCCCTACATTTATTCTTAGGCTTATCTTGCTCTGTGTACCACAAGTGTTTCCTATTGAGGCTTGGCTTGATACTCTGTTACTAAAGTGTAAATTAACAGAATCTAGGAAAATGGGTGCTTGGTTTAGGCTTGCCTCTGCACCATGACTAAATTAGATGCTTGCATATTACAGGTGCCCCTAACAAATTTTGTTCAAGGAACAGTATACCAATCTCCCTACCTCTGGAACAGATTTTCTGCCTTGAAACTGTTGGCATTTGGGATTGTCATAGAGGGGGTCGGGGTATCCGTGCACCTTGTTTGACAGAGCTCCTGACAGCTGTTTCCTAAGTACCCAGTAGCACTTCAAGTCTGGTGTGACAACTGAAACTGTTTGCAGACATCACCAATTGTCCCCTGGGAAACAAACCAAACCTGGTTGAGTTCCACTGCCCTAGGCATCTGCCTTTCTTGTCATTTTGGCAATCATGCCACTCAAAACAATATCACTAATTCCTAATAGTCTGTAGTCTACATACGTATCTCCACACAGGCAAACATGGTTGAAAGCACATACAACAGTCCACCAACATGGAAGGCTCAGAGCGGCACAGCCTAACGTTTATAAATACATGTTTACATGTAAAAAGGTATCTGAAAGAGGTTTTCAGGGTTAAGAGATCAAAGATAGCTTCTCTTATTTTTTGAATCAAATCTTTATCAAATTAAAAAGCTCATTCAAAAATTGTAAGTAACATTAAGTGGTATTTCTGTGACCTTTACAGTGTCTTGTGTGCTCAGATCTCCAAACGACTATCAGCATAAGTAAGCTACACATGCTGAACACAGCATATGGGCAGAAGGTGGATCAGAAGGCAGAAGGCCTTTCATGGAACCATAATGGGATCATGAGTGTCCAGAGAATTGTCCCTAGACACCCAGGCACCCTCACAGACATACAGGAGCACATCATGGCATTTCTCTTTTTGCTGCCCCAAGAGCAGTGTGGTCAGGGTCCTAAAAATCTCGGACGCCTCTCTTGGTCATTTCTTCTCCCCTCTTTTGTATTTATTTGCTTTCCCCCTCACTTTGTTCTCTCTGCCACCCGAGGCGTTATCATTACTATGGTGTACAGGATCCCAAAGTCACAATCTGCAGCTTGTGGCCTCACACTGCCTGGAGCTTAGCATCTTAGTAACCAGCTACTATGATACCAGCTCTTTCCTTTTAGGCTGTACATGTGTCCGTCCTTTCTTCATTTCTTCATTGTCCCTGTCAGGTCAATTCCTAACACTGTGCCTGTCACAGCAGTCCATAAGTGATGGAGGAAACAGACAGTTTTGTGATATGGGAGACCCCTCTGTGTGTTGTAATTATCATTAATGAGTAAAGAAACTGCCTTGGCCTGTTGATAGGGCAGAACTTAGGTAGGCGGGGAGACTGGACTGAATGCTGAGAGGAAGAAGGCAGAGTCAGGGGGACGGCTGGAACTTTACTGGTAGGCCACGACCTCGTGGTGATACACAGATTAATAGAAATGGGTTAAGTTAAGATGTAAGAGTTAGCCAAGGGGGCTGGAGAGATGGCTCTGTGGTTAAGAGTGCTGACTGCTCTTCCAGAGGAGCCAGGTTCAATTCCTACCACCCACATGGCAGTCAACAGCTGTCGGTAACTCCAAGATCTGACACCCTCAGATAGACATACATGCAGGCAAAACACCAATGCCAATAAAATAAAAATAAATAAATTATTTAAAAAAGAGTTAGCCAATAAGAAGTTAGAGCTAATGGGCCAAGCAGTGGTTTAATTAATACAATTTCTGTGTGGTTATTTCTGTGGGACTGAGCAGTCAAGAACCAACAAGCCGGCTTTTCTACAACAGTTTTGTCTGCCTGCAGTTTAGATGTCAAATGTCCTCGAGAAGCCAGTGTGTTGATGGTCTCCAAGAGTGAAGGTCACCAGAGTTATAGTATTGGGAGGTGGTAGTTCCTTCAAGATGCAGGATTAGGGAGGTCCTTGGGGGCATTACAGGGTTGTCCTTGAAGGGAACTGTGGGACCCTCACCCCTTTTGTCTTTATTTTCTTTCTGTGAACATGAAGCGAGTGCTTTGTTCAGCTTCTACCCTACCATGATGTCACCACCTTACTATTGGTCCTAAAGTGAAGGAGCTGATTAACCATGGGCTGAAAGTTTCAAAACTGAGAACCAAAATAAAAAATTTCTCTATGTTACTTTCCTCAATCATACTTTTATGGTGACAAAAGGCTGACTAACCCATTTTTGGTTCACAGAATTTGGCTCAAGCCCTGTCAACTCCATCCCAAACCTTTAATTGGCAGTTGAAAATGAAATTAGAACAGGCTGGCCATAATAAGAAAACTCAATGGATGATACCAGAATTGATGAGATTCATAAAAAAAAGAAAGTTATAATAGCAATAGAATAAACCTTGGGACAATTCTAGATCCAGGGGTAATTCCAGAGTCCAAACGCAAGAATTATGGCAACTTTTTACATTGTTCCCAGAGTCTCTGACAGAGGATGTATTGGTTTTGAAAGGACAATGATATAAAATCAATCGCAATAATAAAAGGCAATTAAAATCCAATTTCCACCAATGAGATGAATCCATCTGTGACCCTGACTTGAAACTGAGTTAAGGGGCAGTTGTAGATTACCCGTTCAATAGATTGCAGTTAAATTATGTCAGAGATTTTTTTTTTTTATCCTTTACAAAACTGATCATGAAGCAAAAGATGGTGAGATGGGTTATTTGCAGAAAGATTTTCAGAAAAAGGCAGGAAGTCTCCCTGAATTTGTGCTCCTCCTTCTGGTTAGGATCCCACAGCTCAGACAAGAGAGGAAGGAGCCAGCTCCACAGCCTTCCGCACATAACCTGCGGTACACGCTGCATCTTTCCTTCCTGCATTCTCCCTCTGACTGGTTTCTGGGGTTTCCTGCCCATCAGACTGCCCTGATGCTCTGCAATGGTCGTAGATGGTCTCTGCAATTTGAATCTCTTGCCTTCTTCTTTGATTTTTATTGCTCTGTAATTTAAATTTTTAAGAGTTATTTACTTTATGTGTGTGTTGCCTGCATATGTGTATGTACATGTATGCATATATTCTACATGTATGTCTGGTGCCTTCAAATGCCAGTAAGGATGTTCTAGCCTCTGGACCCAGAGATACAGATGTTTGTGAGTCACCATGTGGGTGCTGGGAGTTGAATGCAGGGCCTTTGCGAGAGCCACAGTGCAGTTTACCTCTGAGCCATCTCTCCAGCCAGTTCTGTTATTTTAGTTGAGACAGAGTTTCACCTTGCAGGCCCAGTTGACCTCAAAAACCACTGTGAAGCCCAGGCTGGGCTGTGAGCAGCTATGATTCACCTGCCTCCTGAAATCCGTGCCTGTGTGATGACTCGCTACACGCAGCTTTTCTTCTTTGTTGGTCCCCTTGGGACCTTAGACTTGTAAAGTATAGAGTTGAGACTTACAGTTTCTCAGCAGTACATACTTGTAATAAAATTACTTGACAGATCGCAGTGTGTATTTTCCCCCCTGTTCTGGTGTCCTGGCATCTGAAGCCTTGCTGTCCCTGGAATGAGTTTCTTCATGAGACTGAGCAAACCCTAGAGATGGCGGATGTGGCATCTGCAAGTGTGACTTTTTTTTTTTTTTTTTTGGTTTTTTGAGACAGGGGTTCTCTGTAGCTTTGGAGCCTGTCCTGGAACTAGCTCTTGTAGACCAGGCTGGTCTCGAACTCACAGAGATCCGCCTGCCTCTGCCTCCCAAGTGCTGGGATTAAAGGCGTGCGCCACCACCGCCCGGCTACAAGGCTACAAACAGCTCAACAGTGGCCTCCCTTTTTTAAGCACTTGCCCAACAAGCCACTATTCACCTGTCCTAATCATTCTCATCAAGTGTCAGGGGTATCAGACAAGGGACAGCGTCTATGTTCTAGTGTCTACCACAGTTGTTTACAACCTGCCTTTCTCATGCCTTTCCATGGAATCCACAAAGAAAGTACCCTTCCCTCTGTCTCCTGATTACCCTTTGGAAACATGGCCCTGTGTGACGCACCCTGCCTCCTATGTCTATGGACTGTACTTATAAAACTTGGTTTTCTTTCAAGGCAGTTATTCCAGTGTCTACATATCTCCCCATACTTGACTGGAACAAGTTCTGGGTATGTGTTAAACTGCACATGCACAGAGACCATCTCTAATTGATGTGTTTTATCTGTAATTCTCTAAAGCTCAGGAAATGAACTCAGAATGCCACTGGTCTCAGACAAATAGGAGCTGAGAACTGACCGTGAACAAGACTAGGGATGCTGCGCTCTGTATCCCCCAGTGGAACACTATGAAGAGAAAAGCGCGGTAGAGAGGTTTGTTTGATGGGGATTGTGGTATAGTATTGCCTAGCATCTACTCTTGGGGAAAGGTCTGAATCCAATACCTGAGGCCATAAAGAAGGGAATTATGCATGAGGCTTGCAGACAGGCAGGCAAATATCATGGGTATGGTACTGTGTCAGCTAATTCTTTTGTCTACTTGACACAAGCTAGAGTGGTCTGGGAAGAGGGAACCTCAATTAAGAGAAACACTTCCATTAGATTGGCCTGTACGCAAGCCTGTGGGCACTTTCTTTATTAATGATTGATTAACAGGAGAGGGCGGAGCCCACTATAGGTGGTACTGCCCCAGAGCAGGTAGTCCTAGATTGTGCTAAAAGGCAAGGTGAGCAAGCCATGGGAGGAAGCCAGGTATCAGTGCTCCTCCATCGTGTGTGCTTTCGTTCCTGCCTTGTCTTTCCTTGGGAATGGAATGTAAGCTGAGAGTGTGAGAATAAATCGAACCTTTCCTCCCAAGTTCATTTCATCAGTGTTTTTCACAGCAACAGAGAAGCAAGAGCAATCAAAGACCAGTATTTGGGTGTTTCTTAGCATAAACTGCTTGAAATGAGCTTGTTGTGGTCCATGTTCTGCTGCTGATATCACCGTACTCTAGCTGGAGTGAGCCACAAAGCAAAGAGGTTCATGTGGACTCCTGGTCCTGGCCAAGGTCAAAGGCTGCCTTTGGTGATGGTCTTGCTGGCAGAATGATGGAATAGTACAGCACACTGCCTATTGCATATCAAGAGGTAAAGAGTCTGCACGAGTGTTCTCTGGTGTCTGTTCTACTTCTAATAGAGCCACCTGTAGAATATTCCTTTACATTATGTGACTATGTGTCACTGTGATTGGGTTAATAAATAGGCTGACTGGCCAATAGCTAAAGAGGTGGAGATTAGGTGGTATTTACAGAAAAAAGAGAGGATGGAAGAAGAAGGGGAGGAGTCTGAGAATTGCAAGGGATGCAGAGAGAGGAGATAAACTTGCCGTACTGAGAAAAGGTACCAAGCCACATAGAGTGTAGATAAGAAATATGGATTAGTTTAAATGTAAGAGTTAGCTAGTAATAAGTCTGAGCTATTTATAATTAAATAAACATTTATAATTAATTAATAAATCTCTGAATGGTTATTTGGGAGAGGCCGGCAAGACACAGAGAAACTCTGTGTACACCACCAGATTCAACCATGGGAATGCCAGCTTAATGTCTCATGAAGAGCCTTATCTCTGAACACCACTGTTGGATTAAAGATCCCACACAACTAGACCTCCATGGTGTGGATGAGATCCCAACATTAGTCTCAGAGAAGACAAACCAGATTCAAACTATAGAGTCTAGGAGATAGAACTACTTTCCTGAAGGTACTATGACAGAAGTCAGACTGTGGGCCACGTATTTGTGCCCTGTCCTATTTGGAAAAATAACAACAACAAAAAGACCGAATGTACAAATGATGTAATTTGGGATACTATCAAGGTGGTTTTGAAATAAAGAGAAACAGAGTTGAGGTGGGTGTAAAGAAGTCTCAGAGGGCATCCTCGCTAAGGATAAAGGCAATGGGGACCAGTGAAAGAAAGAGATGGCTGCTTTGGGTTCTCTGCAACTGGGGCAGAGCCAGGAGACAGGCTTCAGGGCAGGGCGGCAGTGTTCTGTGTGGACATTCATCCCAGAATCCTCAACTGTGGTGGGCAAGGGCTTCAGCCAAGCTGCCACATTGCCACAGACAGAAGAAAAGGACTTAAGAGGGCTATCTATGAACACACTGTGGAGCTGGGCATGAAGGAACTGGGAAAAGATTACAGAAAGCAGGAGAAAGCAAAGGCCAGTCACATGGGGGTATCAGTTTACCTTAATGCACCCACATTTTTAACTACAGGTTGAGCCTCAGGACCGAATAATCTGTTGAGAAAACCTGGATGATATTCCATTCAAGCTGCCTGAGTCAGGGAAGTTCAGACAATCTAAATGCTAGGATCTGTTAAATTTCCATACCTTCCAAACCTCCAGACACCTTCCCAAGGTTGTTCTTAAAAAGAAAAACGAGAGTGCCTTGCCACCCGCTGGAAACATTAATTCATTTGGAAACAAGTGGCTCATCCCTTTGATGGGTCTGGCAGCTAGGCACAGCCTGTTTGAACCACTCGCCTGCTGGGGACCCTGTTGGGTAGCATTGGAAGGGATGAAGAAGAGAGAGGCCCTCCCCACCTGTGCTTGCCTAGGTTTAAGCCAATTAGAGGAGACGTGAAAACAGTTTAGTTAGCAGGGAAGGCAGCTTCCCATGCATCAGTGACTTTGGGGAAAGTGTCACCTGAGTCAGTGTTTCTAGACAGAAGGTGTGGCTGCTGCTACTGACACCTGAGTGGGTTTGATAGCTCTCCAGTGCTCCCAAGCCCCTCCCACTCTGAATCTGAAAGTCTTTCTTCTGTCACCTCTCCAGGAAGAAAAGACTTGCAAGGCTAATGGTATTTTGTCTAAACCAAGGGCTGGGTGATGCTTTAGCTATGCCGGCCTAGCACATTCAATCAAAACAGCCCTGGTTTCTGGGTTAACAGCACTGTCTGAGCAGTTCCTCAACAAACTCAAATGCAGAAGCTAGCAAATAAATCACTCCATACCGTGGAAGGGACTCTTCTACCTCCCAAGTTTTGTTACATTTATAAAGTTGTTGCTGGGCCACTCAATGGTCTAAGCTATTTTTCCAGTTATGCAGTCTTTTCTATTACAACTTCATTGAACATACAATATCCTATGGACTTCATAGGATTTTCTGTGTAGCTACTGGACATGTCTTAATAAAAATGAGGAGTTCTTCACTGTGCATCTTTAGTTCTGCTTCTTAAACTTAACGGGAGTGCGCCAGGCCTCAGGCAATGCTCCCTTACCGAATGTAGGAGCCCCCCATTTCCTTTGGCCAGATTCTCAGCATGGGTCCCCTTGTGTTTCCTAATATTTGTATGTACTGGGGTCTTATGTCTTTCTAAATACTGATCGCTTCCAAAGCAGAACCAAATAGTTTCAACTCTGCTTTTCCTACACTCCAAGGAACACCTGATATTTATGGTACTCATTAAAAAAAATGTAACATTTTACCATCATGAAAATGATGCTATTAGCTTTGGAGACCTTCATTATAAGTGTTACAGTTTTTTTTTTTTAAATGACACCCTAAAGTATAACACTTCTGCAAAGCTGGATGCTTTAAACAAAGGACATTCTTCTGTCCCCACCTCCACTTTGACTCTCCCCTTTTCCTCTCTTCTCATGCAGGAAAAGGGGCTTCCTTTGAAGTTCCTGAACTACCTGAAGTTCACCTTCTCTGGAAAACTGACTTGCAGAGAGAAAGATTAAGTAATGGTAGACACTGCAACCCGAGAACAGGTGAGTATCCAAAGATGTGATATTGTCTCTTCCTCAGGTGCACCATCTTCAGAAACTGTCACTCTTGAGCAGGGAGTGGTGGCAGAGGAGGGAGGATCTCTGAGTTCAAGGCCAGTTTGGTCTACCCTGCAATGACAACCAGGGCCACACAGTGAGGCTGTGTCTCAAAGAACAAAAGACAGAAAGAAAGAAATCATTGTTCCTCCTCTAAAGTTGTTTGCATTCCCATTTCACTCCTTCCAATGAAGAGAGAACTTGACCTTCAATGCTCTGTCCTTCCTTTAAACCTCCTATTGTATGTGAGTCTCATGTGTTTGTATAAGGCATACAGTTCTATCCTTTTTCTTTTACTAATCTGCCTACTGTCGGGTGCTTTGGAGACCCATCTGTAAGATAGAAAGAGTAGGTTCCTTCAGCCTTACCTGCAAGTTGCTACAGTACCCCTCCAGGTAAGCTTTTCGGAGAAGGAGCTGATTAAAATCAAGCCTCTGAGAAATGCCTCGACATACCAATGAACAACCTGCATCTCAGCAGGAAGACCCCACTGAAGGGACAAGCACATCTGTATGTCTCCATCTTGTCCCTGATCCTCAGCACTCAGGTGGTGACAGTGTGGAGTGCAAATAGCACAAGGCAGACCAGGATGTGGCTGTGAGAAGCCAGCAGTTTCCTTGGAGCCCTGGAATCCCTATTGGAGTCTGTCTTTTTAAACCTTGGCTGGGCATGGCAGAGCGAAGCATGAACTGAGGGGCTGAGACAGCCACCTGGAGTGTCAACTATTTTTCTCTCCTTGGGGACTAAGCAACCTGATGAAGACGATTCAAGAAAGAAGACTTTAAACTGGCTTACAGTTGAAGAAGGGACACACTCCAATATTGTAGGAAGACATAGTCACTGGAGCTCGAGGCTGCAGTCAGGAAGCAGAGAGCAGACAGGAAGTGGTCCCAACCAGAAAACCTCAAGGCTCACCCTTAAAGAGCCACTTCCTGCAGAGACTCTGCTTCCTAAAGGCATAACAACCTTCCCAAACAACTCCACCAGCTGGGGACCAAGAGTTCAAATATACTAGCCTATGGGACATAAAATACAATCAAATCACATCACCTGGGTTGTGAGGGAACAGAAAGAGGGGACATGGCTTCTTTATTGACCATATCAATGTCCATCAGGCTTGTGCCATCTCTCAGTAAATGCTGCTACTCACCCATACTGAGCCTAGCAGCTAGAAACATGAGCAAAAGGGTTTCTTTAGAGCAGGTTCAGGAGCTGGAAATGAATGGGTCTCATTGCTTGAATTGAAATCACCTGAATGAGCAAGAACTGGGTTAGAGATGTTGCCTAAGGCAGCACATCATTTTTTCTTGTAGCAGGAAATGGATAGAAATGGAGGCTGAATAATTCTTTCTTTCTTCATGTTTTATATATGAAGCCATCATTTCTCCTAACAGAAAGACTTAGACACTGCAGAGCCCATAGACTTGGAGAGACAGCAATGTTACCTAACGAATGACCTGCGAAAACTGAAGTTTTCTTGCAGTGCGCTAGCCAAGGCAGGGATCTTACCCTCTCTGCAAGGGGAGAGTGTGTAAATGATCTCAGCTTTCCCCAGAGACTCCAGGTGCCTGCAAGCCGGCATTTCTCAGTGCCGTTTAGTATATTCGTCCCAGCTAAGGCTAGATTACATTTCCAGATCCATAGTGTTTTATCTGTTTCTTGCAGAAATCACTTCATGTTTGCTCTGTAAAACACAGAAATAAACAAGAGGCGAGCACCCTTTCCTGGTGCACAACCCCATGGTGAACCTTCAGCTCTTGTGTGGGTCTCAGTGCAGAGCTGAGGTGACGGCAGAATAGGTGACCTGGAAAGCTGTGCTGAACTTTTGCCCTCGAATGTCCACACATCCTAAGGGACATTTGCTGGTGTTCCCCTCAAGCCAGTGCAAATAGTTTCCCCGACCAAGGCACAGCATGGCAGTCTTACAAGCACAGGGAAAGATGAAATAGTGAGCTGCCAAAATAAATGGCAATACTTCCTAAATTCCTAATGATTAGAGCATCCAGGGAGGGTCCTTCAGACCCATCCCGTGCTGTGTGCACGTTCTTCAGTTTCTCTTGATTAAAATGACTCAGATTTGAAAAGAGACTTACGTGGGAAAGATTTTAAGTTCCACATTTATCCCTCACTCTTCCCAGTCTCGGTTTGCTCATTCATGAAAGCTTAGATACCATCAACTTCAACCAGATATCATGCAACCTAAAGAAAACCACTGGAACAAGAGGCACAATGACTAGAAACAGTAGATGGCCAGTAATTAGTAACTGGTATCAAAGTAATGCTTTCATGAAGCATAGAAAGAAAAGTAATAAATGCCAAGCTTTGACTCCAAAGAACGGCCTCAATTCTGCTCTGTCTCTTCAGCCAGCTTCCCTGCCAAGAATACCCATGGCCTCCCAGAGCTGGGATTCCCCACATCTATGCACACCAACTTACCCTGCCGATTTCCGCTAATAGCATCAAGACAGAAATACATGGAGGCTGGAACGGTAGCTCAGCAGTCAAGAGCACTTGCTGTTCTTTCAGAAGACTCAAGTTTAGTTCCCAGTGCCCATATTGAGAAATTCACAATGGCCTGTAACTCCAGTTCCTCTTCTGGACCCCTCAGGCACCAGCATGCATGTATACCTACATACACACACGCCCGCACATACACACATATACAATTACATAGAAAACAAATATTTACAAAAGGTAGGAATCATGTGGACATAAAAGCAGGGTTGAAAAGGCAAAACATCTATGAAATACTTGATGTCAGTGTCAAAGCCCCATGCTCATTGATATTTTGAAAAATGCAATCTCACCAATTCAAGGCAACTCATTTGCTAATGTTTAAAACTTAATTTCATTTAGATGAATTTCCCATTCATTTTAGATCTTATCCTTCTCCCTTAATACCCTTCCAGAGAGGAGAATGATTTTAGCTATTTTAGTTTATGAGATGGGATAGGGGTTGAGACAGTGTGGTGGTTAGTTTTTGGTCAACTGGACACAAGCTAGGACCATCTAGGAAGAAGAAACCTCAGTTGAGAAAATGCCTCCCTCAGATTGACCTGTAGACAAGTTTGTGGGGCATTTTCTTGATTTGTGATTAATGAGAGAGGGTCAGCCCATGGTGGGGTAGTGTCGTCCCTGGGCAGGTGGTCCTGGGTGATACAAGAAAGCAGGCTGAGCACCGTGAGGAGCAAGCCAGTAAGCAGTACCCCTTCATGGCCAACTGCATCAATCCCTGCTTGAGTTCCTGTTCTGACTTCCCTTCATGGTGGATTTTAAATTTCAAGCTGAAATAAACCCTTTCCTCTTCAAGTTGTTTTGGTCATGGTGCTTAGCACAGCAATACAAAATTAAGGAGAATGAACATGTATCTACGTACTGGTCACGTGCAAACACAGGTATTAGGGTGACTGGTACAATGTGTGACCGGCATCCTCAAACACTAGACATCTGCTTCCTGTCATGCTCCATGACTTGTCACCACCCCACCTCTCTTCCAAGACTTCTATATCATACAAACATCTCTTCACAGTTTGGAGATGTTAATGACTTCTCTCATAAACATAATGATTTTCACTTTCTACAGAGCAGGACTTAATTCTTTTTCAAAATTCCTCCATGGAACCTCTTGTCTATAAATAAAGTTTTCCCTTTTATTTTCTGGCATCACATCTTGATATTCCAAACAAGCTTCTGTAAACAGAGACTGCTTGTTTGTTCCCTGGCTGCCGAGACCTGAATAATCACACAGAAACTATATTAATTACAACATTGTTTAGCCTATTAGCTCAGGCTTCTTATTAACTAACACTTACATCTTAAATTAACCCATTTCTATTATTTTATATTTTACCATGGGGCTCGTGGTTTGTTACCTCTTGCTTTTTGAGAAACTACACGGCATCTGTCTTCTTCAGCAGCTACATGGCATTTCCCTGACTCTGCCTACTCTCTCTCTCTCTCTCTCTCT
>NC_022014.1:32153241-32165382 GCF_000317375.1 Microtus ochrogaster
TCTCTCTCTCTCTCTCTCTCTCTCTCTCTCTCTCTCTCTCTCTTTCTCTCTCCCTCTCTCTCTCTCTCTCATCCAGGCTGGCTATATATTCTGCCCTGCCATAGGCCAACATAGCTTTATTCATTAACCAATTAAAGCAACACATATACAGAAGGATATTCCACATAAAGCTTCTCAAGGTTGAAAATATTGATTTTACTTTTGTCTTTTCACCATGCGCATTTCTCTGAATAAGAATGTAGTTTATGATCTTTGCCATAGATTCACCACAAAGTGAGTAAACTCAAACTTTAAAAGGTTTTAAATTTTACTCTTTTGCCCACTGTGTGCCATGTGACTTTACAGGCAAGTCATATGACAAATGGTGATAGACTCAGTCAGAGGGGTTGCTCAGGACTCTGGCTATGTTCTTTCAAATATATTTCTCCATCCAACTACTCTTGGTTTATTTTTAAAGATTTGTTTTTATTATTTCTGATTATGTATAGGTGGGTATGTGCACATGAGTAAGTTCAGGTACACCTGAAGGCCAGAGGCATTGAATCACCTGGAGCTAGAGTCTGACCTGGGTTCTGGGAACTTAATTAGGGTCCTTTGGAAGAACACCAAGAGCTCTTAACCACTGAACTGTCTGTCTCATCTTTCAACCTCCCTTGTTGAATGCAAGAGTCTGTTGAAGGCATAAGGCCTCACTGCCCAACTTTATTATTCTCCTACAATTTCCAATGACTTCTAAACATCAAGCTGATACTTTTCTACCAAGTCACCAAAGCATCCATGGACAGAGTGCCATCTCATTCTTCCATATTTTGACTTTGCCTTCCCTATGGCCTGCCAAGCAGTTCACACTCAAAGTCTGTGAAAAAGCAAAATAGCCTTTTATTTGGGTGTTAGAAATTATGATTTTTGAGATAAAGGTTCAAAAGAGAAAAATAAGATCTTCTAGGAGACTTTGGATGGTGAAAAGGATTAAAGGGTATAATAGGAGTTCCATAAAGTAAGAGTCTGACAACCTTCCATTGTGCACTGTGAGCCTGGAGCAGAGTGGAATTGTCAGGATACCCGTGCCTGTCATTAGAGATGCTAACTGTTGAAGGGTGTAGGTGATCCTACTCTAGGCAGCTGCAGAAGTCTTCCTAACTTGATGGCTGCCTGATTCTTTTAAAAAGATATTTCAATATCCTTTGCCTTGTCAGTTTTCCTTTTAAATTCAGTAAGATAGATAGCTCCCCACGGGTAACACCCAACCTTTTTCCCATCTGCCTTCAAGATAAAGTCTTCTGGAAGTCAGGACACAAAGTCATCAAGTTCAACTGGGAGAACCTAAGGAGGAGGACATTGCAAGTTGATGTGGGAGTGTCTATCAATCTGTTGATTTCCTTAATTAAGCAATAAAGAAACTGCTTGGCCCTCATAGGTTAAAACATAGGTGGGTGGAGTAAACAGAACAGAATGCTGGGAGGAAGAGGAAGTGAGCTCAGACTCAACAGCTCAGAGACGCCATGCTCCCCTCTCCCGGGCACACGCGATGAAGCTCCGACCCAGGATGGACGTAGGCTAGAATCTTCCTGGTAAGCGCACCTCGGTGCTACACATTATAAGAAATGGGCTAGTCCAGGTGTGAGAATTAGCCAGTAAGAGGCTAGAACTAATGGGCTGGGCAGTGTTTAAAAGAATACAATTTGGCCAGGCGATGGTGGCGCACGCCTTTAATCCCAGCACTCGGGAGGCAGAGACAGGCGGATCTCTGTGAGTTCGAGACCAGCCTGGGTCTACAGAGCTAGTTCCAAGACAGGCTCCAAAGCCACAGAGAAACCCTGTCTCGAAAAACAAAAAACAAATAATAAAAAAAAAAGAATACAATTTGTGTGTTGTTATTTCAGGGCATAAGCTAGCAGGCGGCCAGGGTGCTGGGGATGCCGCCCCGCTGCTCCTATTACAACAGCGAGTCTATGGTATTGCCACACTTTTGAGTAAAGGGACCCCCCAGTCCAGATTCAGTATCCTTTCTGCAGGTCAGCTATAGCCCACACAATGAAAACCAGCTCCTCTGTGTCCCAGGCCTAACAGCAATAACGATAAAAGCCATCAGCTGGACCCTCCTCTGGAGGTCCTTGCAGCGGTCACCTTTATAAACACATAACAAGGAATATGTGGTTATGCTGGGAGCAATTACTGAAGTTTGGCAACATCAGCTCAGATAAAATTAGATTTGACCTGAGAGATTGTTCCAAACACAACCTCACCTGCCTTTCATGTTCTGAATCCTATCAACTGGCACATTGTTGTCTTTTCTCAGCTTTAAAGTCAGTGTCTTCATCAGAGAAATGAAAAAGACCTGTTTTCTTGTTAAGACGTTTAAAGTTCTTTCCTGGCAGGTGTTGTAATGGGCTGGCAGATGTGACTTGTGCTGATTTTATCAGAGGCCACAGCATGTGACTAGGAGGGATTAGCTAAGTTATCATGTGTAGCGCTACTACCCAGAGCCACAGACTATTGCACAGGAAAGTACCTGACCCTTTGTCCACGAAGAAACTGAGGGCCAGAGAAAACACCGGACTTGCCCAAGGGCATGTGGGTCAGATTCTGGTTATGGCTTCAGTCACAGCCTCAGGCCTTCATAATGGGTTCTGATGTTTGAGAAAGAGAGAGATGACAACATGGAAGAGAAAGAATTTGACTGCCGAAACTCTAGTTTCAGACTCTAATTTAGACAAACAACAAGGAAAGGAGATGGAGCCAGAGGACAGAAAAGCAGAGGCAAAGGAGGATGTAAGTCCTTCAGGAAAAGGCAGCACACCCATGTTCTTCACTGGTTCATCAACAGCATCAGCTCTATCTTTGATGCCCTGGGGATGTTTAGTAAATATGTAAAGAAGAAGGAATGGAGGCAGAGAGAGGAATGGAAATAAGTGGACCAAAGGCAACCCCGTTCTACGTACTTTGTAGTCACAACCTCAGGTTCAAGTTAAGGTGTTTTCCTTCGTTTGTTTTGGAGTTTGGGATTTGTCTTTCTGATCTCCGAAGGCTCTGTTTTTCTGGGTTGTTTTGTTTTATAGAAGGTAGAGACTGAGGTTGCTGAAAGCCAAACATCTGGATAAGTAAAACACTGTGAACTTTTCCTCTTGAGTAATTTTCCCAAGTTCGCATAATAATAGCTACAGCTAAAACAACACAAAGACAAAGAACTCTTAAGTCTATCAAAACACAAGGTTCTGCTCCTCTTGTTTACTCTTAGTGCCCTCTCTTTTTCTCTGGCACTTGGTCGATTACATTTTGATTCAGGGGAAATCAATTTGAGCTACTTAGTATTCTTGGTTGTTGTTGTTGACTTTGAAATCTGACTACAGGTCTAAAACTGGACATCGCTCATCCATCCCCTCATCCATCCATCCATCCATCCATCCATCCATCCATCCATCCATCCATCCATTCATACATCCCCTCATCCATCCATCCATTCGTCCATCCCCTCATCCATACATCCATTCATCCATCCCCTCATCCATCCATCCCCTCATCCATCCATCCCCTCATCCATCCATCCATCCCTCAAAGGCCATCTACTAAACAGGATCCTCTAAGGTTGTTTTCATCATAAAACGCTTGTCTTTGCTTTTTCCTCTGATTAAAAGAGTCCACTGATAGGTCTTCATCTGACTTTCATAACCCAGGACTCATCTCATGATCTATAGAAGAAGAATATTGGAATCCTCACTTTGAAAACCAGGACATATTCTACGACCATTCAATGACTTAACCAAGGCCATATAACCATCAAGAGACACTGCTAAAGAGTTGAACTGAGGCACTTTGTGTCAACAAATCTGGTTTGTGTCCCCTCCCCCCCGCCTACACTGCCAAAACCATGTGTCACCGATTTCCATGTGTCAAACTTCATATCAGAGAGTGTGCTTTTCCCATGCCTGTCCTGCTCACAACTGTATCCTAACACTTAACAGAGCCTGGCATGCAGTGGGCACCGGGAAAACACGTGTGAATGTATGAATAAATGAATGAATGAACAGAAGCTTGGAAGAGAAAAAGTATGTGTAAAGAAAGGTTAGAGGTAGTTACTCCTGGGTCAAGATGTATCACAGCTTACTTTAGGGAACCTCTGAGAGCAAGGCTATCTATAGTCTTTCTCAGGAGTGGTGCCAAAATTATTAGAAATACCAGACAGGTAGCAGCAGATACAATGGCTAGTGGTGATATATGAAAGAAAACAAGGGTTTGGGGGATGGAGAGACAGGACAAGCCTTATGTCACAATGCAGAAATGAATGTAACTCCGACCCTTGGGTAAAACACGCATCATTTCCTAGAAATCCTCCCCAAAGAATATCTGTGGTGTAACGGTAGGAAAAGAACTCTCTGAAAGGTCCCCATGGTGCCAATAACCTAGGAGTCCTCTGCAGCTGACCAAGCCTAGATGGCACAGCAGATGATGTTAATGAGTCGGAAATGACTCAAGCTATGTCTTCAGCCTGCCGCTTGCCAGATCTCCCTGTTGGTCACAATTCACTGATCTCTTGCAAGTCAAGTGCCAGGATGTGCAGTGGCCTATGTCACCTCATCTGGTTGGCTTTCCAAGATGGTGGTGCTTTGAAGGCAATGGTCAACACTATTGGCCGAGACTTGCTAAGCGTGGTCCAGGCCTGCTGTGACCCCTCAAAGGGGAGCTTGGACTTGTGCAATGAGATTCTGATTCAGGGAGCAATCTTCCTTCTGCTCACTGTACCCTCTGGTTTTCTAGCCTCTGATAGCAGACCCAATGACATCATGTTAGATAGTTGTAGTGCTCTATCCAAATAGACCCTCAGACCTTTGACTGAATCACTGACGATACTTTGGATGTAGAAAGGTATAATGTGACTTAACTCCTCAAATAGTAACTAACAAATTGAAATTACCTGGCGCAAGTGAGAAGAAAACACGGAACACTCAACAAACCTCTTAGGAGTTTATTAGAGGGGGTGCATACAGGCCTGGGGAATCAGTGTGCAGAGAGAGAGGAAGGTGGCGTGTCCAGCTTTTTAAAAGCTGCCTAGCGCATGTGCACAGAGAGTTGGCATGACTACGTCATACACAGATGATGGGCTCACGCATGCGCGCAAGGGTTTAGCTGAGTCATATGTGGATGGAGCCATGCATGCGCACACGTGGGTCACACGGGGGAGGGGCTTTAACATTTAGGCACTTGCCTGAAACCTGGGTGCAGGAACTGAAGCAGAGACCATGAAGGAACTTTTCTTAACTAGATTGCTCTCAATGGCTTGTTCAGCTTGCTTTTTATACAACCTAGGACCATCTGCCTAGGGTAGCACTGCCCACAGTGGGCTGGGCCTCCCACATCTATCATCACCACCATCAACAACAACAAAAAAGCCCCACAGACTTGTTTACAAGAAAACTGATGGAGGCATTTGTCAGAGGCAAAATTCCTCTTCCCATTTGATGTTAGCTTGTGTCAAGTTGAATAAAAATCTAGCCAGAAGAGTAGACATCATCTCACTGAATTTTAGAACAACTCTGAGTAGCAGAAACTTCAAGAGTATGGGACAGGTGAAGAACGGAAACATAGGGAAGGTAATGACTTCCTGGCAGTCCTTCAAGCATCAAGTTGTGCCATGTATATTTGTCATATGTGACACCTTGAACCAGACCAATGACTCTTTGCACAGAACTCTTCAAAATAAAGATGTATGGGAAAAAAGGGTACACTGGGTGACTCAGTCACACTAGAGCTTCTGGGATGAAATCTCTCTCTCTCTCTCTCTCTCTCTCTCTCTCTCTCTCTCTCCCCGTAAACTTTATTTTATTTTATTCGGGAGCGGGGTTGCAAAGTCAGAGGGTGGATGCAAAGGGGGAATGAAGTTGAGATGCATGATGTGAAAGACCCAAAGAATAAGTGAAAGGAAAATTAAAGAAAAAAGAAAACAATTATGAACCTTTTGCAAGTAGTAAACCACTGTATAGAAAAATGTATGATCAAAAAACATCTTCTAGGGCAATTTTTTTCCTTTTTTCTTTTTATTAGAACAAAATTTTTGAGCTAATATTTCATGGCAAAAGCATGATCAGACTCCTGTTTATCTGTTCTTGCCAGAATTTTTCTCATGAAATATTAAAAACTATCAATCGCAGAGCATCTGGGGTCCTCTGGTAAAGGTATCAAACAGTGTAGTCACCCTGAAAAATGATAGGGCTTTACTCTGGCTGAATATGTATGTATGCTATAACACAGTTATTCAACTTCTGAGAGTATGCATGTGTTTACAGATATATCAAAGAAACCTAGAATAGACTATGAGCCACAGATGAGCAACAGGATGCTCATCAGAGGCGATAGCTGGAAACTTCCCAAATGCCCAGAAGTCCTGAATCAATAAATAAATATGCAATAATCACATGGTGGTGTACTATATAGCAGCAAACAAATTGTGACTGAACAACATAGTCTAGATGATTCTCACAAGATTAATGTTATCATACCGTATAAATGTAATACTCAGTATACAAGTTTACGTTTATAATGATTCCAAACAGGCAAGATTAATTGTGCTGCTTAGTTTTATGTCACCAACTATAGCTATCAAAGATAGAAAGAGCCTCAATTAAGGAAATGCCTCCAGCCGAGAAGTGGTGGCACAGGATTTGCCTTTAATTCCATCACTCAGGAGGCAGAGATAAGTGGGTCTCTGCATTTGAAGTCAGCCTGGTCTACAGAGCAAAGGAACCCTGTCTCAAAAAAACAAGCAAGCAAACAGACAAAATCAAGAAGAAAGAAGGAGAGAGGCATGGATGGAGGAAAGGAAAGAAAGAAGAGAAGAGAAAAGAAAAGAAGAAAATCCTTCCATAAGATCTGGCTATAAGCAAGCTTGTAGGGCATTTTCTTATTAGTGATTGATGTGAGAGGGCCCAATTCATTGTGAGTTGTGTCATTCCTGAGGTGGTGGACCTGGGTTTTATAAGAGAGCAGTCTGAGCAGGTCATGAGGTACAAGCCAGTAAGCAGCACCCTTTCTTGGCCTTTGCATCAGTTCCTGCCTCCATGTCCCAGCCCTGCCTGAGTTCCTGTCCTGACTCCTTCAGTGATGGACTATGGTGTGGAAGCATAAGCCAAATAGACTCTTTCCTCCCCAACTTGCTTTTCTTCATGCTATTTCATCATAGCAATACTAACTATAACTAAATTAGAAACTGGTATCATCACAGTGGGATAATACGGTCACAGACTTGACCGTGTTTTGGGGAGGAGTGTAGAAGGACTTTGAAGCTGTGAGCTAGAGAAGTCCCTGAGTCCTGAGAGCTAAGTGGCCTGTTCTGCAGGAGTTTGGCGAAGAATGATTCTGAGAGCAGTATGGGTGACGGGTGTCTGGCTTGAGAAATTTTAGAGGGAAACCAAGATTCTACCTTTGTGTGAAAATCTGTGGTGTCTAGTCAGCTGAACCTGAAGAATTGGTTATAAAAAAAACAAGATACCAGAACCACTGAAGTTAAACCTTTGCTGGGATAATTGATGCTGGTCAGCTAGAGCTGAGAAATTAGCGGTGATTAAGAAGAGACTAGCATCACTGAGGTGAAATCTCAGATTCCAAAATCTCCTTAGAGTCAGCAGCACATAGCAGCCATGCTCCAGAGGTAGCCAAGGTTGTCCCTTGTACTGAGACTCAAACCTGATAGTATAAGAGTCATCCAGGTGGTACCGGTTTTGAAGGTTTGAAGGGGTCATGGAGAGCAGCTGGGACTTGGTACAGAGAGAAGCCATAAGAGGCTATTGGTGCAACTGGAGTATCAGTGGAAACCCCAGACTGAAGGGGTCATGGAGAAAGTTGAGGTTTCTGCACCGGGAGAGAGCCAAGGAGATACAATTGTTGAAAGGACAGCCCCATGGCTGCAGAAGACCCTAGCATCTTGGAGATGGCAGTACCACAGGGCAGCTGGCTTGAAAGGCATCAGCCACAGGATGGAGCCAGCCAAAGCTTAGAAAACATAGCTTGTGTTGCAGAGTGTAGAGCCAGAGAAGTGACCTAAGCCCTTTGGAGGAGTCCAGACATCATGAGTGAATCCCGGACATTAGATACTGCATATTTACATGGTTGAAATTTGGTTTTGCTTTGACCTGATTGTGAATGTGCTCTGGTTCTGTTCTCTTAAAGTAAGAAAGTATTTATTTTGATTTTATAGGAATCTGCAGTTGAGATACAGAATTTTAAAAAAGATTTTAGGTTTAAAGAAAATTTGGGACAATTCTGTCAACTTTACCAGAGGCCAGAGTGGCCCTAGGTACCTCAGGGAAGACACCATTTACCACACGCTAAACCCCTTTAAGCCTATCCAACAACCTCAGACTACACCTTCATCCCTGGGCTCCATATCCAGGCCTACTACTTTAGAAGAAGTCTTTGTATTTAACAGAGGTCAGGCAGGATCTAAGAATCTGAGGGCCCACAGCCCAGGCAGCCTTAAGGTAGGCCAACTTGGTCCTAGGAACCCAGGTAAAAGACTGCCCACCACCCACAAAATCCCCTTTTTGGAGGCTGTGGACCCCCTGACCCTGAATTTCCTGTAAACAACTTGCTTGCAGCTGTTCTGATCAAAACAGCTTGTTTTCCTGTGGTTGCAGCTGCTCTGAGCACGAGACCCTCAGGAGTTCTTGATGGTGGAGGAGTGGTTTCTGGTGGGCTTGCAGCTGAGAATTAGGGTATGGCCATTAGTCAAGGAAACCCTATATAAACTGCCCTGGAACACAATAAAGAAGGAATTTTTGGCGTTACCCATGTCTCTGTGTGTCTGTGTGTGTTTCAATCTCCAGCCCATTACCTGACTTACCAACTGCATTGAGCTATAAATGGAGGCCCCCAGCAAGATCGGGGGGAACTAGGGATCCCTGAGAGATCACCCTCGGGAATGGTAAGGGTGAACTGAAGATGGGTATGTGTTTTTCATCCCCAGACTCTTGCCTAATAGTGGTTTTGGGTGGTTCAGGCACCAAAGGAGGCACCACTGAGATTGGGAGCTAGAGACTCTCTGAGGGCTGCCTTCTGGAAGACTGGCCAGCAGGAAAGTAATAAAGAGGAGGCAGGAGGGTGAACTGAAGGCCTTGAAAAGATGGAATGTGCACAGATAATCTGGATTATATATATTATTGTGTTTTCTTTCTTTTTTTTTTTTTTTGACTGGAGAGAGACATTTGATTCTGGGAACTGCTAAGAAAGGTATCTTGATTTTAAAACATGGGTCCAAGGATTGTTGCTTTGGAAAAGTGGTTCTGCTTTTGTTTCTACAGAGGAATGTATGGAATCATTCCAGGCTAACGTGGCTTGATGGATCAAGAGACCCTGAAAGGTTGCAGTGAATACCCCCACACACACCAAAAAATTACTTTGCCCAACTAATAGCATGAAGTAGTTTAGTGAAAATGAAGACCAAATTTCCTAACTGACTGTTTACTGAAGGTTGTGGGGCTGAGGGGGACGCTGGCAGCAGTGCCAGGAGCCGTGGTAGTAGTGAGGCACATCAGCAACCACAGCAAGTGCTGGAGCCGAGGCGAGCCAAAGCCACCCAGATCCTGCCAGGCTGCCTGTCCACCTGTGGCATAGAAGGCAGTAGTGGTCCCCGGCTCTGTGCACCCAACAGTTTGTGGCATGAGTGGCGGGCATTCACTCGAGGGACCTGTGCAGTAACCGTGGGAGGTCCCTGAGCCCGCCTGTCACTCCAGCTCATAGCAATAGTGGGAGGTATGTCGGCTTGGTCCAGAAGGTGCCCGGCCTGGTGGAGCCGCCCCAGCTGGTTGTGGTGCACACTGGTAGAATTTGCTGAAGGAGGCAGAGGCAGAAGGATCTGGAATTCTAGGCCAGCATTTATGACTGCCACTAATCAGCCAGTGCTGAGCCGTCCGGAGAGAGACTTCAGGATCACTATGGCTGTAGTGGCCTCTATTGTTACTGCAGCTGCCAGACGGCTGCTGTGACTATCTTATAGCCAGTACCAGCATTTAATATCATTCATGTGGAACAAGAGCAGTTCGATTTCTTGTGGGATTTGCATGTGGTGAGTTGCTCTCCTTTTTCCCGTCTTATTAGTGCTATGCCCACGCCAGTCCAAAACCTTGGTCTAATTATAAAGAAAAGAGGGGGGGGTATTGGGGACTGTGGACTCACAGACCCTGAATTCTTGTGACCCCCTGCCTGCCGCAGTAAACAACTTGTTTTCCTGTGCTTGCAGCTGCTCTGAGGGAAAGACCCTCAGAGGTTCCTGATGGCAGGGGAGTGGTTTCTGGTGGGCTTGCAGCTGAGGGTTAGGGCATGGCATTAGCCAAGGAGACCCTATACAAGCTGCCTTAGAACATAATAAAGGAGGAATTCTTGGTGTCACCCGTGTCTCTCTCTGTGTGTTTCAATCTCCAACCCCTTGCCCAACTTGCGAACTGTACCATAGCGCATAGAGCAGGTGTTGCGCTACATCCCCTTAAGTTTGCCCAACAACTCCAGACTGTACTCACTTCCCTGGTTCCATATCCTGGTCTACAACTTCAGAAGAAGACTTCCCCCTTTACCAGAGGTCAGACTGGATCTAAAAACCCCTGACCTGCAACTTCAGAAGCAGATTTCAGACCAGGAACATTATTTGTAATAGCCAGAACTGGAAACAACCTAGATGCCCCTCAATGGAAGAATGGATAAAGAAAGTGTGGAATATATACACACTAGAGTACTACTCAGTGGGGAAAAAAAGTAATGACATTTTGAATTTTGCGTGCAAATAAATGGAAATAGAAAACACTATGCTGAGTGAGATAACCCAGACCCAAAAAGATGAATATGGTATGTACTCACTCATTAGTGGACTCTAGCCAGAAACAAAGGACATTAAGCCTATAATTCACAAGCCTAGAGAAGCCAAATAACAAGGTGAACCCAGAGAAAAACATATACAGATCCTCCTGGAAATTGGAAGCAAACAAGATTACCAGGAAAAAGTTGGGAGCATAGGGGTGGGGTGGAGATAGGGGAAGGGGAGAGGGGGGAGAGAGAAGGGAGAAAGGAAAGACTGGAGAGAGCTTGAGGGAGAGGGAGGGTGGAGATGGAGAAAGGGCAGATATAGGAGCAGGGAAGAAGATATCTACATTAAGGGAGCCATTTTAGGGTTGGCAAGAAACTTGGCTCTAGAGGGGATCCCAGGTGTCCACAGGGATGTCCCCAGCTATGTCCTTGGGCAGCAGAAAAGAGGGTGTCCCACTATCACACTGAGGATTATCTCGAATATCACCATAGAATCTTCATCCAGTGACGGATGGAGATAGAGACAGAGACCCTCATCAGAGCAAAGACTGAGCTCCCAAGGTCCAGTTGAAGAGCAGAAGGAGGGAGAAGATGAACAAGGAAGTCTGGACTGCAAGAGCTTGGTCCACCCACTGAGACAATGTGGCTGTTCTAATGGGAGCTCACCAAATCCAGCTGGACCAGGACTGAATGAGCATGTGATCAAACTGGACTCTCTAAATGTGGCTGACAATGGGGGCTGACTGAGATGCCATTGATAAAGCCACTGGGACTTGTTTCTACTGCATGTACTGGCTTTTTGGGACCCTAGTCTATTTGGATGCAAAGCTTTCTAAGCCTGGATGTAGAGGGGAGGGCCTTGGACTTCCCACAGGGCAGGGCTCTTTGCCCTCTCTTAAGGAGTGAGGGGAAGGAAGAAGAGTAAGTGGGGGAGCGGGAGGAAAGTGGGAGGAGGGAAGAAGGGTAAATTTTTGAATGGAAAAAAAATTGAAAAAAAGAAGAATCTCAAATAGCTGAGAAACTCTTAAGGAGATGTTCAACATCAGGGTAAGGCAAATCAAAACAATGCTGAGATTCCATCTTACACCTCTCATTCTGAAGAGAATGCGAAACAAGAGGGTGGAAGTGCAAACTTGTACAGCCACTTTGGAAGTCAGCGTGGCAGTTTCTCAGAAAACTGGGAATCAACCTAACACAAGACCCAGTTATACTGCTCTTGAGCATATACCCAAAGGATGTTCAATCATATTACAAGGACAGTTGCTCAACTTGCTCAACTATGTTGAGCATTATTTGTAATACCCAGAACCGAGAAACAACCAAGATGCCCCTCAACCAAAGAATGGATAAGGAAAA
>NC_022014.1:32165482-32172742 GCF_000317375.1 Microtus ochrogaster
ATTACTCATCTGTTAAAAAAAAAAAAAGGACATCAAAAAAAAAAAAAAGAAGAAGAAGGCAAATTGAAGGAACTGGAAAATATCATCCTGAGTAGAAAGACTCAGACTGAGAAAGACAAACATGGTATGTACTCACTCATAAGAGGATATTAGTTGTAGAATAAAGAATAACTATGCTACAATCCACAGACCCTTAGAGACTAAGTAACAAGAAAGGTTCATGCGGGGGATGTCCAGCTTTCCCCGAGGAGGGTAAATAGAAGAGATTTTATGAGTGGATTGAGGTTGGGTGGGGATATGAGTGATCAGGTTGGAGGGTGACAGGAGAGAGTACTGAAAGAGATCACTGGAAAGGCAGGGAGCATTTCAGGGTTAGCTAAAATTTTGGTACAAGGGAATCTCCCAGGAATCTACAAGGAAGATGCCAGCTGAGACTCCTAGCAATAGCAGACATGTAGCCTGAACTGGCCATCCTGTGACCAGACTGGTGCCTAGCTAGCTCCATTGTGATCAGAGAGGCATCATCCAGCAACTGATGGAGACAGATGCAGACCCACAGCCAAACATTAGGCAGAGTTGGAGGAATCCTGCAGGAGACAGGGAGAAAGGATTGCAGGAGCCAGAGGGGTACAGGACAGCACAGGGAAACTCAGAATCAGCTAAGTGGGCTCATAGGGGCTCACAGAAACTGAACTGACAACCAGGGAGGCTCTGTGGGTCAGACATAGACCCTGTGCATATATGTGACAGTTATGTAGCTTGATCATCTTGTGGGACTCCTAACAGTGGGAACGGGGACTGTCTCCCACTCTTTCACAGGCTTTTGGGACCCTACTCCTCATACTGGGTCACCTTGCCCAGCTTTAATACATGGGGAGGTGCTTAGTCTCTCTGCAACTTGATATGCCATGTTTTGTTGATACTCATGGAAGAACTGCCCTTTCCTAAATGGAAACAGAGGGGGAGTGGATTGGGGGAGGATCAGAACAGAGAAAGGGATTGGGGAAGAGACTGGGAGGAAAGGGGGGAGGGAAAACTATAGCAGAAATGAAAATAAATAAATATTTTTTTTTTAAAAAAAGAGACTTTGGGTTCTTAAGTAGACTAAATTTTAATGTGTTTTAATTAAAAGACTGTGGGATTTTAAAAGTTTATGAAATGTTTTATATTGTGATGTTTATATTGATGTAATCTTGGGGATGAACAAGAAAGGAAAGGTTGTGGCTTAACAGTGCTTGTGTGTCTAAGGGGTCAGTTGTGCTGGCTGGTTTTATGTCAATTTGACACAAGCTAGAGTCATCAGAGAGGAGGAAGCCTTCATCGAGAAAATACCTTCATAAGATCTGGCTGTAAATAAGCCTGCTGGGCATTTTCTTAATTAGTGATTGATGTGGGAGGGCCCAAGCCATTGTGGATGAGACCACCCTGGGATCATGGTACTATGAGAAAGCAGACTGATTAAGCCACAAGGGGCAAGCCAGTCAGTAGTATCCTTCCAAGGCCTCTGCATCAGCTCCCACCTCCTGGTTCCTGCTCTGCTTGAGTTCCTGTCCTGACTTCCTTCAGGGATGGAGTATGGTGTAGAAAGTCAGATAAACTCTTTCCTGCCAGCTTACTTTTGGTTATGGTGTTTGATAGCAGCAATAAAAACCCTAACTAGAACAATTATTCTATGATGTTTGAAATCCGGAAAGTTGATCAAATGTAGATTTCTGGGGTCCAGGCATTATTCTGACTCTGGCTGGTGGCATGATTATATGGTGGCAGTTTGTCAAAATTGTTCGGTGTAGTTTTCACCTTTCTGAATATGTTTTCTGCAGTACTTACATGTGTGCTTGCGTGCACACACGGACACATATGCATGCTTCAGCCTCTGCCTCTCAAAGAAATAATTAGGCTCCCTTTAGCAGTTCCTGAGAGATCTAAGTTCCCCACAGGAATGCCTATTAAAAGTGCAAGATTTTAAACAGATGCAAACTCAGAGCACTTTCAGTTCAGCAGTCAAATCCGTGTCTAGCACTGGAGGAAGCTTCCTGTGTCTCTCAAGACTGCTGATCTAGGATGGAAAACAGTCTTAGCAGACTGCCTATGCAATGTTACAGGCACGTTTGCTTTTTAAACCATGGAAAAGGTTCCTTTCCACCCAGAACAATAGGACAGAACTAGAGATTAGACTCAAGTCTTTGCACAGGCTGAGCCACACACACGCATCCTCCTCCCCACCTGCACACACACACGCACACACACACATACATACACACACCCTTTCCACCTTTTTTAAAATTTCTTTTACTTTATTTTATCTTTTCGAGACAGGGTTTCTCTGTAGCTTTGAGCCTGTCCTGGAACTAGCTCTTGTAGACCAGGCTGGTCTTGAACTCACAGAGATCCACCTGCCTCTGCCTCCCGAGTGCTGGGATTAAAGGCATGAGCCACCACTACCCAGCCACATTTTTTTAAATTAATGTTATGCCAACTGGGGTGACAATACTCCCCTGGGGTGGTGGTGAGTTTGTGTGGGTATGGGGGGGGGGGACATAGATTACATAATGAAAACCCAGTGTGAGGCATGAAAAGCCTCCTCTCAAGTTCTTGATAAAGGGCATCTAACAAATCCCTAACGAGTATTCAATATTGCTGTTGGTCTTGGCATCTTTTAGAAAAAAAAAAAGGTAAGAACCTATTGCTTATGATGGCACACACCTAGCACACAGGTCTGGTAGGAATCTCTCTGGATCTAACCTGAAAGCCTTCTTCCTGAGGACCAGCCCTTATGGTTTCAGAAGGAGCCATGCAAACTGTCAATGGAGAAAAGCAATCAATAATCCTATCCATCTGCAATGCCAGTGAGTCACAACAATGTCCAACATGGCAAGATATTCCTAAAGCTGCAATGGTGGCACTTATCCTCGGGGTTACCAACAGTCACCTAGTAGGACTTACTGTCCAACCAATAGGAGGGCATTCATCCTTGGCACTGTAAATTTAGCTAAGTACCCGTTGGCTGCTGAGGTCATGGACCCTGGAGAAAAACCTACTACAGCCAACTCTTTTTTTTTTTAAGTTTCCTCTTTGTTTTTTTAATTTTATTGATTTTTATTGAGCTCCACATTTTTCTCTGCTCCCCTCCCTGCATCTCCCCTCCCCTTAAGCCCATTCCCAAGGTCCGATGCTCCCAATTTACTTGGGAGATCTTGTCTTTTTCTATTACCCATTTAGATTAGATCTACGTATGTCTCTCTTAGGGTCCTCATTGTTGTCTAAGTTCTCTAGGGTTGTGATTTGTAGGTACAGCCAACTCTTAAACCATCAAAATCTGTAAGTGAATTCTAAATGTTATTTTTATATTCATAGGTAAGCGTAGCTGACTCGAATCCCCCATCAAAGAAGCTTCTTTTGGCAGCAGACAGATCAATATAGAAATCCACAGTCTGTCAGAATGCAGAGATCAACGAACCATGGGGTTCCCATCCCCAATTAGTACATTTACAACCCAGCCCTTTAAGGCTCAGGGAAGTTCAAAAGAAAGAAAGGGTAAAAATGATTGTAAGAGTCAGAGGACCTGGATGTCTGCTGTGATACAGTCTTCTAAAAATAACATAAAAGAAAGGAGGGGTGAGCTTGGGGGGTGGGGTGCATAGGACTAAGATATGTTGTATAAAATTCTCTAAGAATTAATAATATTATATAGATAGATAGACAGACAAACAGATTGATATAGATATCTCAAAGTCTAGCCCTAAATGGAAACTGAGCTCCTTTGGTTACACAGTGGCAGACAGACCTCTCCCCTTCTCCCACCCTTGATCTCACTCCAACTCTGAAAGCATCTCAGTTAGTATGGCTGCTAAATTAAGAACCCAATTCTTATCTAAGTCCAGGAGGCTATTTCAGCCATGGCGACAGCTTAGCTCTGCGGAGCTTTCTTCATGCCATTTGTTCATTCTCAGAAACGTGTTTTCTGCAGTGTGTGTTTTCTCACCCCATGTTGTCTGCCTCTCGAGTCTTGTCAAGTTTGTTGATCATTTCAAATGCTATCTGGTATTGTTTTCTATGCCATTTGTTTGGAACAATTCAATTATTTACATATTTGGCATGCCACCACAGGAAAACTACCAAATCAAATGTCTATATTTTTGTTCATGTGTATATATACATATATTCATAGGAAAAGATATACATATATATGTGTATATATATATATATATATAAAGAATTTTTTTTAAAAAGCAGAAAAGGAAGGAATGGTCTTCCTACAAAAAAGAGAGGATTGTAACAAGAATATATAGCAAAACTGTAAATGGTGATAAATGTAAAAAGGATTTATGGATTTACCATTCATGAAAAAAAGAGCCAATTAAAATAATAAGATTCATTGGTTGTCATATTTTAGTATATATTATTAATTCATTGAGAATTTAATATATATCATATTTTGATCATATTTACTTTCCACCATTTTTTGATCCAGCAACATTCTAGTTTATTTACCCAAAAGAATCAAAATCAGGATCCCAAAGTGATAGCTATACCCCTCTGCCCTCACTCCTGTGTTGTTTGCAATGTCTAAGAATTGAAAACAATCAGATGTCTATCAAAAGATACATGGGGGCAAAGAAAACATGAGATATGCAAATACATGGATAGATTATTAACATTTTAAAGAAGGAAGGAAATAAACGAATTTGTGACCACATAGATGGTACTTGAAGATATTAAGCTGAGTGAAATGGGTTACACAAAGAAAGATATTGACATGATACTCTGGTGTATGGTATGGAAAGCAGCCTAACTGGACTGGAGTGTAGCTCAGGGGAATACTGTTGACCTAGCAAGTGCAAAGCTCTGTGCTCAGTCTCTAGCACTGTGATGTGTACACACACACACACACACACACACACACACACACACACACACACACACGTTTGTGGGGGTAGGTAGACAGATGATAGATAGAGCAAGACAGACAGACAGATGATAGATATAGACAGGCAGACAGTTATAGATGATAGAATTGCAGAGATATAGATAGATAGATAGATGCTAAAGTCATCACACAGTAGCTGATCATAGAATAGTGGGTACCAGTGGATAGATGTAGATGCTGTGATTTAATGAATTAATGTCATACAAGGTGAAAAGTTCCAGAGATCTGCTTACTTTATAGTCTCTGTTGTTGAAATGTAAATATTGTGCATTTAAAGTTTTGTTGATGGTAGATCTCATAATAAATATTCTTGGTCCCCCAAAAGGAAGGTCAAATGGACACAGGAAATTTTTCAAAGTGATAAGTACTATGTTTATTGTGGTGATGGTATCACAGTTGTATAAATGTATCCAAGCTCATCAAATTCCAGGCTTTACATATGTGTAATTCTTTGCATACAGATTATACATATCTAAATAAAGTTACAAAAATCTTAAGCAATGAACAGATGGAAGAAAAACCTCCAGAGAGAATGATTACTCAAAAGTCAAGAGAAAATGTTCCCAGGAATGGTAGGAGTTAGTCCAAATGCATATTTTTAATCTTCAAAATATTAAAGACATGGACTATTACCCAAACAGGCAATTTCATACATTGTTGGTGAGAATAGGACCTGAACATCCCATTTAGGAAATGGCAAAATTTTCGTCTTTAAAATGTCCATTTTCCCCCACACATTCATTTATAAACTTTTGATGCCGTGGCTCCTGCAGAGTGTGAAAAGATGCAGATAAAAGGCTATTCCTTGCAGGTTTGCTCACAGAGAAAACCGGAACAGAATGTAAACATGAATCAACTAGAAATTTAAGAATAACTAATAGTACTGCCATCTCAACTTGTTCAATGTGAAAATAAGGTAGGGAAGGAAAATACAGAACATAATCTAATTCTGTAAGACAAACAAGCATTTGTCTGGGCTTGAAATTGTGGAACAACCATGCAGAAAACCCTTATTTGGGGACAGTGTGGTGACAAGAGAACGCCACTTTCTGCTTTACATATTTCTGTGCAGTCTGGATTTTCACAGTATGTTTTGAAAGCTGTTGGAACAGAGAAAGACAATAAAGGATTTTTTAAATAATTTAGAATATGCTCCAAATGCTAGCAGTGTTGTGCCTGGTGGCTGGGAATTTGAATGATTTTAAATATTCCTTTTTGTGCCTTTTGTACTTTAAAGATTATCTACCACGAATATCTTCTCCTTTTCAAGTCAAAAAGTAGGTGAATTTTTAAATACTGACATGCAATTTTAAAATGTAGCATATGGTCAAAATCATGTAAAAAAAAACAAAACAAAACAAAACACGTGCACAGCATAAAGCTTCAAAAGACTTACACCTAAAAGCTAACGGTAATTTAATGGGTGGAAGGGATAGAGGAGTTTTCCTTCCTTCCCTCATTTGCAATCAACAGCTGAGTGATTTGAAGATCAATGGTTGGAATGACAGTAGATTCGTCATTATTATAATTGATGCGCTCGTTAGTACCTAAGCGCTCTCCCCTGGTTTCTTTCAGACTTGCTATTTCCATGCAACAATGTTAATTATGGTGATAAAGTACTGGAGCGAATGTCTAGAAGCAGAGCGAATGGTACCATGGAGACAGCCCTACAGAATAGAAGATTCTCCGAGTCCATAGTGTCCTATCTCCGGAAGCCTTAAGACAAGTGGATTCCCGAGCTGCTTGGAAATGACTGGTGCCTTTGTTGAAGATGACCCAGGGAAACACTCAGTAGCTCCCTACAAAAGAAGTCAGCCCACACCACAATTCACCAAGTAGTCTTCTACGTGATACTTCTCTTTTCTTTAATAAACAAAAAATGGGCAGATATTGTGAGTCACTACTTTCTAAAACAAAACTCTAAATACCAAAGTTTATATTTGGCAGGAAGCAGAGAGAGTAAACGGTGAGAAACGTGGGCAGGCTGAAGTTCCCGAACCTACGTGGTGCTTTGTCCTTCAGAATCTCTCCACTGCCACCGTGTTGGTGCCCACCGCCAACTTTTGTCAGTGGTTCAAGCATAAATTAAAATCATTTCTTTTTATATCTCCTCACAGAATGGACTTTTAAAATTCTCCATTCTAAGCCATAGCTTTCTCATATAAATAAGAATAAAGTCTGAAAAGGCACAGCGAGAGCAGAAGAACGCTTAAATCTAAAAGGCTGTATTGCCGTTAACTTTTTTCCTTCCTAAAAGGCGTGTTTATTGTGTCAGGATTCGGATGTTCAGATACTCTGAGTTCATTGTGGGTTTCTATGAACTGATTACTGTC